>NC_056735.1:1474332505-1474632505 GCF_019279795.1 Protopterus annectens
AGCAGGTTGGGCACCTGAACTCGAACCCCACAGGGTTTCAAGCTGGGGAAAAGGGACACTGGGATGACATGCTTGACAAGCCACGCTGTTTCAAGGGACGGCTTGCACCTGTCACCCTGGGATTCCGGATATTGGCTAAGGCTCTTGCCACCCCATAGTGCCTTTTTAGGCAAGGCTCAAATTCTAAACCTACCACCCTAGAAAACAAAATGGGAAGAAATTGAGGGTAATGCTGCTCAATGCCAGAAGTCTAAATCTCAAAATGCACGCACTTTCGAGGCCCTTCTCAGTATGGAGAACATCGATGTCTGTGCTGTAACTGAAAACTGGTTCAAGGCTCCTGAGAGCACCCGCACTATTAGGTTTTACCTCATATCATGCCCGCCCCAAAACCCGGACCACTCCACAAAAGGAGGGGTGTATCCATATTCATAAAGGATACTCACACCTCCAGGTTGGTGGCAACGCATGAAGCTTGGAAACCATCCAGGTGCAACTAACAATAGGCAAAACTGCTCTACAAATTGTAGCATGCTACAGGCCACCCTCTCAAACTCAGGAACCCCACACAGCCTTCCTGAAGACACTGGAGGGTATAAATGTATCTCCAAACACCATCATATTGGGTGACTTCAACTACCCGAATATAGACTGGGAACATTACTCAAGCCCTAACTTTCTAGCCCAACGGTTCCTGGAGTTCATAAATTCAAATGCCATGGAACAGCTAGTCACTGTTCCCACGAGAGGAGAAAATATACTAGATCTCATTGTCACAAACATGGGGACAAAATGCTCCACACCGAAGTATATCCCTCATTGGTGAGATCTGATCATAAACTAATCTCACTGGAAATCCACATCCCGCCCCCACCCCAAACAAAAAGACCATAGTGAAGAACTTCTCTAAAGCAAACTTCACACTACTCAAGACTGGTGTGGTATCCTTCAAGGCCCCTGAGTCAGAGGAAACCACAACCCAAGCTGGAAGCCCTTACAAATGCCTTCTATGAACACCTCCAGGACTGCATGGATCAGGCAATCCCAAATAAAACCAAGACTCTTTCCACAAAGGGCAAACGTCCAGTCTGGTGGACCCCAGCCATTAACAAACTTTACAATAAGAGGAGAAAGCTATTACATGATAGAACAAAATCCATAAAAGGGAAGTCACCCTGATCATTATTAGTAAAAATTACGAGCACTCATAAAATCAACTAAGGCCAATTTTGAGAGAAAAATTGCCATGGATTCAAAGGACAATCATAAGGCCTTTTTCAGCTATGTTAGGAACCTGGGTGGAAACTCACAGATATGCTCAGAATTAGTCCAAAATGATACAAAAATCACTGAACCCACAGACATTGCCAACATACTGGCAGACAGGTTCAGTGCAAACTTCACCCCTCTCCCCTAAAGGAGAGATAACTATCCCAGCCGAGTGTAGCCTCCCGGACATCTCAAATGCGCAGGTGAAAGCTGCTCTCTAAAGCTAAAAACACAGCATCAATGGGACCGGATGGTGTCCCCGGCTGTGTGCTACACGAGCTAAATGAGGAATTAAACCCGCATAAGGCAGCTGTTTAATCTCAGCCTTACCACAGGATACGTGCCCAAGGAGTGGCGTCACGGCAACTGTGGTCCCACTCCACAAAGGTGGTGCCTCACGGACCCTGGTAATTACCGCCCCATAAGCTTAACAAGTCTAGTCTGCAAAGCTATGGAGAGGATCATAATGGAGCTCATAAACAAAGATATAGGGACTTGCAGACATTGGACCCGACCCAGTTTGGCTTTGTCAAGGGAAGATCATGCCTTTTGAACTTGGTCGACTTCTTGAAATAGTCACCAAGGCCATTGATGAGGAAAGGCAGTCCATACAGCCTACCTTGACCTTGCAAAGGCTTTCGACACAATACCCCACTGGGTATTGTAGAACAACTTACCAGCTTAAATGTAAACCCATATGTCACAAGATGGGTTGCAAACTGGCTTAAGGACAGAACCCACAGGGTTAGAGTTGCTGGCGCTGTGTCAGCCTCCAAGCCGGTCACAAGTGGTGTCCCACAGGGCTCGGTCCTTGGCCCCTATTGTTTGGCATCTACTTCTCAGAAGTACAGGCCAACATGGGAGGACTTTGGCTGACAAAGTTTGCAGATGACTGCAAACTGGGCCATAGTGGAAAGTGCATCGGACACTGATATCCTTCGGAAGGGACTCACGGAAACAGATAGCTGGTGCCAGAGCCATGGCCTGAAGTTAAACGCCAAAATGTATAGTCATACCCTTCGGGAAAAACAAGGTAACCCCAAGCTACCATATAGGTGGCAATCCACTAAGCACAGAAGAGGTTATCAGGGACCTGGGGACCCAGGTTGACAGTGGCCTTTCTTTGACACTCACATTGCTAAAGTGGTTAGAAAGACCTTCTACATTGCCCACCTGATCATGAAGGATTCACATCCAGATCTAGTGAGGTCATTGTTCCCCTGTACTCTTCACTTATCAGACCAATGATCGAAAGTACAATGCCCCATTCGGGATGTATCTCACCCGACATCTGCAGCAATTGGAGAGACCCCAAAAGTTCCTCACCAAAAGGATAAAGGACTCCAAAATCTGTCATATGCTGCCAGATTGAAGAAACTCCAGCTCTATTCAGTCGCATACCGCCTGCTCAGAGGTGACATGTGCCTGACATACAAGGCCATGTCCAACCCGGAATTAATGGACATGCTCCACCTCAAAAATCCAAATCCACCAAAACCACTAGAGCAAGCGACTTAAACCTTAGCACGGATATAAATAGGACGTGCTGGAGGGATAGATTTATCACTCAGAGACTCCCTATGCTGTGGAATAAAATCCCGGTCCATGTGAGGCAGAGCACCTCGCTGACTCTGTTCAAGAGAAATCTAGACCTGTGGATGGGAGATCGTAGGTTTACCCCGGGAATCATCTCTGGGTCACTGCTGGACAGAGGCACAACAAACTAATGGGCACAGTATTTTTTCATATAAGGGGTGGCGTAAGCCACAATAATTTGGGCTAGGCTTATAAATGCCTTAGGGCAGATAGCCTAGTATAAACCTATGAACCTATGAACCTATAAAACACTTCCCACCTTTAATGTGACCTATAACCTGTACAATTCAATTGAAAAACAACCAAATTTGTTAGGGATAAAATATAAAAAGTAAAAAATGTACAATATGCTGGTTGCATAAGTGTGCACACCCTCAAACTAATACTTTGTTATGTGTGCACACCCTTATACTAAAACTTTGTAGAAGCACTTTTTGATTTAATTACAACATTCAGTCTTCTTCGGTACACACCTGCCATGAATTAAAGAGATTATGATTAACCCCAAATAAAGTTCAGCTGTCCTAGTAGGATTTTCCTGACATTTATTCAGTTGCCTGCTACAGCAAAAGCCATGGTTCACAGAGAGCTTACAAAGCATCAAAGGAATCTCATTGTTGAAAGGTATCAGTCAGGATAAAGGTACAAAAAAATTCCACAACATTGGATATACCATGGAACACAGTGAACACAGTCATCAGAAAGTGGAGAAAATATGGGACAACAGTGACGTTGCAAAGAACTGGACATCACTCCAAAACTTGATGAAAAGACAAGATGAAAACTGGTCAGGGAGGCTGCCAGGAGACCTATAGCAATACTGAAGGAGATGCCGGAATTTCTGGCAAGTACTGGTTGTGTACTACATATGATAACAATCTCCCATATTGTCCATATATCTGGACTATGGGGTAGGGTTGCAAGACGGAAGCCTTTTCTTACATAGAGAAGCATCCAGGCCTGGCTAAAATATGCAAAACAATATATCAAGTCTCCCAAAAGCATGTGGGAAAATGTGCTATGGTCTGATGGGACCAAGGTTGAACGTTTTCGCCACAATTCCAAAAGGTACATTTGGCGTAAAAACAACACTTTGCATCACAAAAAGAACACCATCTCACCACGGTGAAGCATGGTGGTGGCAGTATCATGCTTTGGGGTTGCTTTTCTTCAGCTGGAAATGGAGCTTTAGTCAAGGTGGAGGGAGTTATGAACAGTTCCAAATAACAGTCACTTTTGGCCCAAAACCTTCAGGCATCTGCTAGAAAGCTGAAGATGAAGAGGAATTTCACCTTTCAACATGACAATGGCCCCAAGCATACATCCAAATCAACAAAAGAATGGCGTCAGCAGAAGAAAATTAAAGTTTTGGAATGGCCCAGCCAGAGCCCAGACCTAAATCAAATAGAAAATCTGTGGGGTGACCTGAAGATGGCTGTGCACAAAGATGCCCTCGCAATCTGACAGATTTGGAGTGCTTTTGCAAGGAAGAATGGGCAAATATTGCCAAGTCAAGACGTGCCATGCTGATAGACTCCTACCCAAGACGACTGAATGCTGTAATTAAATCAAAAGGTGTTTCAACAAAGTATTAGTTTAAGGGTGTGCACACACAACAAAGTATTAGTTTAAGGGTGTGCACTCTTATGCAACCAGTGTATTGTATGTTTTTTATTTTTTATATTTTTCCCCTAACAGATTTGTTTGTGTTTCAATTGAATTGTACAGGTTATAGGTCACATTAAAGGTGGGAAAAGTTTTGAAATGATTTATTGTGGTCTCATTTTTTTATATCACAAAAACCTGGCATTTTAAAAGGGATGTGAAAACTTTTTATAGCCACTATATGTGTAATAAGGACCAAACTTTGTCACCACTATGTATACAGAGCTTAGTAATTACTTACCATGTTCATAACATTCATAGAATTCTTTTATGTAGAACAGCTAGCTGCATTAACAAACTGCAGTATACCTTAATTTGTGTAAGCATTTTTTGTAAGGAGAAAACTAAAAATATCTCCTCTGCAATGTACTACTCTACTGCCTTGCTTGTAAAAATGATGGTGAATGCATAAATTAAATACACATTAAAAAATAAATTGCAGTGAAGAACTGTGGTATGCCTGATTTTGTATGCACATTTTGAAAAGCGTACTTGACTGAATTAGATATCTTGCCACCACAGCATACAATGTTGCTGTCTTGCTAGTTAAAAATTTGTTGAATGCAATATAACTTACATTACAAAGATGTCTTATTCCTCATACATAAATTAAATACACCTTATAATACTTCTGAACAGGTTCCCTTATCTGTACCAGCACAGAAACTTATTTTTTTCAAATCTAAAGGCTCTACACAAAGAGGAAAAATATTTCTGGTTCTTGATACCTACTTTCTTCCTTCTTTTTCAGGTGATACATTTAGCAGTTATACTTAATTCCAAATAAATTATAAATACAAAGGAAATGGTGTACAGAGGTTTGTTTACCTATCCCACAGCTGCCCATCAGCTACTCCTGGTGTCTCTCTTCAATCACAGGATCCATCAAAATCGACTTACTCTTCTCCCATGCACTTAATCCAATATACGATCATGACCAGTGAGGAGATCAAGGCATCCCAGGGCAACATTAAACTGTTGCCATGATGTTTTTTTTCTACACTGTTTCCCCATAGTCCCCATCCATGGCAATGCTGCAGATGCCAAAAGAAGAGGTCCATGAACTGGTAATGCTTTCACCAGTATTGTTTGGGGACAATACCTCTGCAACACCACCGCAGTCTTCCAAGGGACTGTGGGAAGTATGATTCGTGCTGCACTTCAGTCCTTCTGAGGATGGGCATTGCCCACCCTTCCCTGCTGGTTCCGTTAAGCACCCAGGCCCCTAACTGAACTCACATCATTTGAACTGCACTCAAGGCTTTATTGCTCTATACACAGTGACTTTGCCATGCTCAGTTTTTACTTTACAATGGTGACTAATTTTGTGCATTTGAAAATATAAGTAGTCCATTCAGTCGTTTTAAACAGCTGAGATATTGGAGCTCCTTTTCCATTTCAAAATTAAAATCTTTTCAGAATAAAGCATTTATAGTAGGCAGATCCCCAGACAGATGTGCAAAATAAATCTTGCAGCCACTTCCAGAATGGTGACATTTTTTAATACAATTACACTTAATAATGAATTCTGCCAGTGAAAAATTCTCTGACAGTTTTATTTCAGGATTCCTGTTACCAAAAGCTCTGAACACACAGCCATGAAACATGAAACCAAGTCTAGAATACATTACATAAGTGAGTGATTTATTAGCGCTCTCCTTAACACATGCGACTATATTTTGTTAAAACTGTTGTCAATTTCTGGGACTTTAGGTAACAATTAATATGATAAATGTTCAAAGAAAATGCAGAAACTGATGAAGATTGTGAAAAATCTCCAGGTGCAATTTTCTATTGGCCTGCTACCAACCACCATTAAGGTCTTTTAGATAACCCCTCCCCAAACTCACAGTCCCATTTCCGAAACAGATGATTTTGATACGGTTTCTAATCATAACTAACGTATACATTTTAGACAAGGATGTCAAGAAACTCATTTTTAAGACTGAAATGACAATCGCTGCTCTCAGGATGAATCTTGACATCCACGCTAAGAAAGTACAGTTGTGTACACGTACCATAAATGTAGATGTTCGAGTGTATTCACTGTTGCAGTCATCACACTTGGGTTATCCTGCCAGGGTTTGCCCTCAGTCGGCCCAAATACCAGAGGCTTAGTATTTCTGCGTAGGTTGCTGTCACTCCAGGACTGACATCAGGTCATCAGTTTTATAAAATCAGGTAGCAGACACCACTACATCAGTTTTTCTTATACCAAACTTTCAGGAGCACCCAAATAGGGAGCTACGTTATCGTGGAAGAACACCACCAGTAGAAAGTAAATACCAAAAATTCCCTGTAAGGAGAGAGGAAGAGAGAGAGAGAGAGACAAGGGAGATGGAGGGTGGGAAACCAGGACTGCAACAGTGAATATACTCAACATCTACATTTATGGCAAGTGTACACAACTGTACTATGTTCTTCGTGTTTCACTGTTGCAGTCATCACACTTGGGTTGATTCCCAAAGCTGAAGAAAAGGGTGGAGGCAGTCAAGAAGACTAGGGGCTTCCCTGAAAGCCTGCGGTGGCAAAGCCTGCCCTGGATTTGGAGAAGATAGGTAGGTGGTAATGCTTGGTGAAGGTATGAACAGAAGTCCATGTTGCAGCCTCCAGGATGCCCCTGGTAGGTACCCCTCTGAGAAAAACTGCAGAGGTGGAGGTTGCCCTGGTGGAATGCGTCCTGACCCCCTTTGGGGGTGGTTTCCCATTCTGTTTGCAGCAGAAATGGATGCAGTGTGCTGTCCATTTGGAGATTGTTTGGATATGACCTTGCCCTCTGCCCCTGCTTTCGAAGCTGACAAGCAATTAGTCAGTTTTTTTCTAAAAAATTTAGTCCTATCCAGATAGAATTTGAGCTGCCTGTGCACATCTAGAGAGTGCAGAATCCTTTCCTCCTTGTTTTGTGGGTTAGGGAAAAAGGTGGGCAAATGAATGGATTGGTTGAGAGCCACACTGGACACCAGTTTAGGCATGAAGGATGGGTTAGTCCTGAGAGAGACCCTGTCAGCATGGAAAATAAGCCATAAGTGCTTCTAGTGCTGAAGCTCTTCTAGCTGAAGTGATGGCCAGAAGCAAGGCTGTTTTCCAAGAGAGGAATTTTAACTCTGCTGAAGCTGCAGGCTTAAAAGGGGGGTGGGGGGTAAGTTGAGCTTTTCCAGCACAAAGTTAAGGTCCCAAGCTGGGGTATGAGCTCTTCTGGGTGGCCTTAAGTTATTAGCCCCTTCTAGGAACTGTTTGATGAGAGGGTGTGAGAAGAGAGGTGGCTCTGTGTTGTAATGAGCAGAGATGGCAGAAGCATGAATTTTAATAGAAGAGTAGGATAGACCCCTGTGTAGTAGGTCTGCTAGATAATTCAGGATGACAGGTAGGGAGGGCTGTGCTGTTTCGGCTCCCTTAGCCTGGATCCAGGTGCAAAACTTTTTCCACTTGTCAGCATAGGATTTTCTAGTGCCGGGCGTCTGGCCTCACGTATAACATCTAGGACTTGTTTGCTTAGGCTGGCAGCTAGAGGAGAGGTCACGGAATAAGCCAGGCTGCCAGGTTCAGGGTCTGCAATTGTGGATGCATGAATTCTCCATTCTTCTAGGTCAGGAGTGTTGGGATCTGAGGTAGGTGCCCTGGTGGCAGGGGTGACAGGCTGCGCAGCAGTGGGTACCAGTGCTGGAGTGGCCAGTCTGGGGCAATCAAGATCGCCCTTGGTTTTTCCTCCCGTATTTTGAGCAGTGCCCTTGAAATGACTGGTAGAGGGGGTTATGCATAGCTCAAGAGGTTTACCCATTGGAAGGATAGAGCATCCACCTTCCAAGCCTTGCTGTGAGGTTCCCTGGTGCAGAATTTGCTGAGCTGATGATTGGAGTGGGAGGCAAAGAGGTCCACCTTCGGGGTGCCCCATTTCTGGGTTACATGGATGAAGGTTCTGTGGTCTAGCTGCCACTCATGTGGGTCTAGCAGGTTTCTGCTTAAGTTGTCTGCCAGAGAGTTTAGGGAGCCTTGCAGGAATTGTACTAGCAGGTGTATTCGCATGGCTGAGGCTGTGTGCCAAAGGGTCATGGCAAGCCTGCAGAGAGGATAACAGTGAGTCCCTCCCTGCTTGTTGATATACCATATCACTGTGGTGTTGTCTGTTTTGATCACTAGAGGCCCCAGGGAGAGTAGGGGTCTGAAAGCTGTTAGGGCATGCTGAACAGCTAGCATGTCTTTTTGGTTGATGTGCAGATGTATTTGATTTGGGCTCCAATGGCCCTGAATGCACCTGCCGTCCAGGTGTGCAACCCAGGCATAGTCTGATGCATCTGTGGTGAGGGTCTGGGTGGCGTGGGGTTGTAAGAAGGGAAGTCCCTTGTTGTGGTTGCCTGCTGCTGCCCACCAAAGAAAATCTTTCTTTAGATAGGGTATCATAGGTATGATAGTTTCCAGGTCTTGACAGTGTTGACACCACAGGCTTTTTAGGTACCACTGTAGTTTCCTCTTATGCAGTCTGGCATATGGGATGAGTAGAATGCAGGAGGCCATGAACCCTAGAGCTTGCAGGATTTCCCTTGCGGATAACTGGGTTTTGGTGGCTAGTTGAGAGAAGTAGCCTGTCAGGTAGGCTTGTTTTTCCTGGAGTAAGCAATGCCATCTGGGATGCTGTGTCCAGGCTTACTCCCGGGAATACAATTTTTTGTGTGGGGACTAGTTTTGACTTCTTTTCATTGATAGTATATCCCAGGGAGGTCAGTAGGTCCTTTACAAAAGTCAGGTGTTATAAAAGCTTTTCCTGACTGTCTGCCTGAATCAGGCAATTGTCCAAGTAGGGGAAAATGTGAATATTTCTTTGTCTGCAAAAAGCAGTGGCTGGAGCCAGGGGTTTTTGAAAACTATGGGAACAGTGGATAAGCCAAAGGGAAGCTCAGAGAATTGAAAGTGCATAGATCCTGCCCTGAAATGTAGATATTTCCTGCAAGATTCCCTGAGTAGGATGTGTAGGTAGGCCTCTTTTAGGTCTAGGGTGGCTAACCAAGCATCCTTGGAAAGCATAGGAAGAAGCTGCTGGAGGGTGAGCATTTTTAAATTTTGGTAAAACCAGAAAGGTGTTTAGAATAGATAGATTGAGGATTGGGCACCAGAAAGAGTCTGCAATAGAAACCTTGGCCTATCTGGTCTGCAGGAACATGCTGTATTGCCCTCATGGAGAGCAGGGAATGGACTTGCTTTTTGGCCTCTGCCCCCTGGTTTGGAGGAAGATCTGGGAACCCTTTTAGGGTTGGCAGAGTGTGGAAATAAAATTTGCATCCCTGGGACACTATGTTGAGGACCCATCGGTCGTTAGTAATAGAGGCCCAGTTGTTTGCATGGAAGAAGAGTTTTCCTCCTAGGGGCACAAGCAGGTGGGCAAAGGTAAGGAGTGGAGGTGTAAAGACATTGTGAATTCTTACCATAAGAGGGTGGGCTTAGCACTCCCTGTTTTTGAAGAGGAGGAACTCCACTGCTTAGATCTCTGCATTCCCTGGGACTGCTGTGTGGGGGGTCTGCTTCCCCTGGGTCTTGGCTGAGCTGGCCTGGAGGGAGCTGGAAAGGACCAGTGCTTGGAGGGGCAATGCCTACTGAACCTCAGAGGCTGGACCTGTAAAAAGTCTTTAACTATATGCATAGATTTAGCTTTTTCTTCCATCTTTTTTAAGATCTCTTCTGCCTTGGTGCCAAACAAATTGTCTTTGTTCAATGGTGCATCCAATAATTTTGATTTGACATGATCTGGCAAGGTCTGTTCCTTAAGCCAAGCATGCCTTCTAAGGACAGAACCAGTGACTGCTGCCCTGCAAGATGCTTCTAGGGCGTCAAAGCCACATTGTAAGGTGTGCTTAGTAACTTGGCTTGCAGAATGCATAAGCTCTTATAATTCTTTATTTTCTGCACAAGCAGGAAAGGAAGATATTTTTTGTTTGATGAGTTCCATGGTATGTTGCTGATATTTCAGCATGTGGAACTGACAATTTAGTGCTCTAATAGCAAGAGTTGCAGAGGTGTATACATTTTTACCCCATGTGTCTAAAGCTCGGGAATCCCTGTCTTAGGGAGTAGGATTCTTAGCTGAGGTTGCTTTAATTCCTTTAGGTCCTTGGGGATGACCTTTGGGTCAGCAGTAGGATTTTTGAAAAGGAATTTGAGAGAGTCAGGGACTCTGTAGTACCTGTCAGGTTTCCTGTGAGCAAGAGGAAGGGTGTCAGGAGTCAAACTGGATTCCATAAAAAAATCATCCACAACATCCAGGACAGGAGTAATGGCTAAAGGTCTGTGCTGTGGTAAATCTAAGAATTCCCAGAGTATCTTTTTTTGACTGAGGATAGTCCTGACATTCCCATTGGAAATGCTACCTTAAAGTATGTAGGGTTTCACGAAAAGAAAAATCCTCAGGAGGAGAGGCAGAATGAACGGATTCCTCTGCATCAGAATCGTCATAAGCAGAGAGGGGTTACATGTCTTCATATTCAGAAACCTTAAGAGTCATTGGTCTCTTGTTCAGATAAAACTACTGGTGACAAATCTTTTTTGGAAGGGGTAGCCTGGCTTCTCCTAATAAGCATAATAAGGTCTTCCGCCATTTTAAGCATTTGAGACTGAGGCATGGAAGCAGGTGCCTGAGCTTGGGCCATTATTTTTTAGGCGTAGTTCATACCCTGGGCCTTAGAAACTCAGCAGTTTTAGAAAGAACTGAAGACGCGAAAGAAGTCTTCATTTGGGTTGAGTATCGGTAGTCTGAAGAACTTCCTCAGAAGCTGGTGCCTGCTCAGCGGCTCCAGACCCATCCAAGGTAGAGACATCCGCAGGATCCTTAGTCAAAGAAGAGTCTCACGGCATACCGGACTCCGAATGGGTCTCGGTAGCGGTCTGCAAATCCATAGAAGCGGGCTTCAGGGGCTGCGAAAATGCCTCACTGAGGACTGGAGAACTGGTGACTAGATTAACGGAAGAGTCATCAGTAGTTTTGGACCTGTGCGGTCTGTCTCTGTCTTTATCCTTACGATTTCGGAAGATCAGTAGTCGGATGGCTTACCGAAGCCATATCAAAATAAGAGGACTGAGAGCGAAAATATTTAGCTACAATAAGGGCCCAATGATGTATAGTTCTGGCGTTGAACAAAGCACAAAAGCAATCGCGAGGGACGTCGTGGTCTGGGCCTAAACAGGTCATGCAGTAAGAATGGAAGTCTCGGTGTGGTATTTGCTTTCCACAGGCGAGACAATTGTTAACTTTTTCTGACATCAGTTAGAGCAAGAAAAAAAGATCCCCAACTGGGTACTTAGCTTTAGAAGACTTCAACTTCAATTTGGAAACGTAAACTCAGGTAGCGGCCGACCGGCACTCGTGCGAACTGCTTCTGCTTTGAGTTCCTTGGCAAGAAAGACTGATGTAATGGTGTTGGCTGCCTGATTTTATACCACTGACGACCTGATGTCAGTCCTGGAGCGACAGCAACTGATGCAGAAATACTAAGCCTCTGGTATTCTGGCCGACTGAGGACTACCCCTGGCAGGATAACCCAAGTGTGATGACTGCAACAGTGAAACACGAAGAACGTCTTTAAATTAATTCATATCAGAGAAACATGTTCATAATACTTTGTAAAATGGAGCTTCAGGTGCACTGATGTAATACTAGTTTGACAGTGAGAAAAAGCATACGAGTGTCCAATGCTTTACTGCTTTGGAAATGGTAAATCACTTAGTGTTGTCCCAGAAACTATGGCAAAAGCAAAGTGTGCTTCTAAACAGCCAACATCTTTAAATGCTGCTAAACACTTTCCTACACCTTCTGGTACATGTTTATTTATGTTGCACTGTGAAATGCATTACAGCTTTTAAAGCTATTCAAGCACTTCTGATACTGATGTTTGGAGGCAGCCATGTGTGTTCCAATGCAAGACCTAATCTTAACATCTGATGGGGTCTCACAGCAACAGAACATAATCAGTGTGATCCATGCACTACACCTTTCTTAATAGCAAGTGTTTTGTGTTTAGCCATATTTCTGCCTAATTTCACTCTTCCACATTTCTTTTCTACTTTTTTTATTTGAAGACCTCCCACACTTTCTCATATGCAAGCCAAGCAATGTTCTTCTGTTCACAACCTCCCCTCAGAAAAACTCCACACCTTCTTTGCTTTTCCTCTCACATCTTGCTTTCAAACCCCACATTTGTTTTTCCTGCTGCCCACCTTTGCAGACCCCGATCAACCTTTTAGTATTCTCATTCATCCTGCAATCTTCTTCTATCCACACCTATCTTGGACTCTCCCACAATCCCCCACTGCTGATTATGCGATTTCCCCACTAAACAGACAGGCAATTACACCAAAGCCTCTGAAAGATTTGCTGTCAGGTCTCCAGGCATACAATGCAGTATACATCTGTTGTGGCTCATGAAAGCACCATCACACTAGATTTTTTTCATATATAATGACAAGACTAAAGCACTGAAACACTCAACAATGGTTATGCTAACCCCAAACTCTTTCTGTTTGCCTTTTGCAGCTGCAGTCAGATGTGCTACAACTGTACATTCTGGTAAGTGTCTGCCTGTCATTACAACAGACAAAGTGAGAACCATTGATTATAGAAGCCCCTGATGTCTGTCTATCTTCACTCATCTTCTCTATGTTCAACTCAGCAAACGTTTGGCATTTATAAATGTCACACCGGTAGAACCAACAGTGAAAAGACCCAAATTCAGCATCAGATACTGATCTTGACTATAAAGCAAAACAGGAAGATGAACCCTGGTGCTAATCATTCAAAGCAAGTGAGCATTAATTTATCACAACTGTCTGTTCGGATCAATGCTCCGAGGAACAAGGTTTATAATCACATTGCGTATTCTGGCTGTGCCGATTATGAGGCAAAGGAAGCACAACTTCTGCTGAAATCACACCACACTGCTTATGTATGAAGAAAGGAAAACAGAGATTGACAAGGGGACAAACCCCAAGATTCCAGGCAGATAGTTTAATCCACAAAGTTTTTAACGTGTCCTGCTTTGTAGCATATTCATTCTTAATCTTAAATATTGCTGCCTTATATATACCCCACTGAGATGGTAATTATCCCATATTTGTATACCTTTGCTTTTACTCTAATAAATGCTATATGCAGTACAATTTTTCCACAAATGCATCCTTCCTCATTTCCCATTGTTACGGCTACTATGGAGCGATGACTCGCCTATTATTCATGTACAAATGTTTTAATGGACTGTTTCCACAGGGAGGCTATTTCATGGGCATGACATGCACACTTTATTACTTAAAAAAGTCCCTCACAATATCACTCAGCCAGCCTCCTCAGTCTTCATACTCTACCCTCTTATTTTCACCCATCTCTTATCTGAAGATGCAAGATTTTCCTGATGCCAGTAAGGTGTGGTAGTGACAGGTTCCACTATGTGTACTCATCCCCCCACTCTTTTCCCATGATACCTGCACTACTCGTCAGTCTCTCTCTCTTGTTTCCTCTAGATGCATTACTGTTAAGGTGTCTTGCTGCTCCCTTACTTATCTAAAAGACATATATTCAGGGCTACAAAGATGTAGACTTGGCCTGTGGACGGCAATCTTGCTCTGAGAAGTCAGACTCCTTAGTTCAGGCCAAGGCTTTGAATTCATAATGACAGGCAGCAGTATGACAGAGAAGACTATGCTTCATATGGCTTGCATAGGCCAACAATCCTGATACCTCATTAAAGACATGGACACTATACTCCTTGTGGCTCAAAAGAAATCCGGGAAATAACTTGATCACAAGCAGAACCTTCCAGAAGAAATGAGAACAACATTATTCAGCCTACTGACTCTTGGCAAATACTGTAACATCCTCCCTGTAAGAGTACAGGTTATAACATCTAAATACAACAAACCCAAGGTGCTTCAGTTGAAAGGTCTCCCAGCATTTATGAGTATTCAAAACACTATATGTATTTTTTGAGGAAGACGCAGTAAAATATTACGGCACAGTACTACATATCAAATATATCACTAATCAGACTGAAAAATGCCTTAAATGGAGTCTGGTGTATCTGCAGTATAAATTTCCAAAACCCACATTTAGAACCCTCAACCCTGTTTTCTACTCCGTATATGTCAGTGTCATTGAATAAACAGGTTAAAAACTTGCTTTTGATGCTGTAATATTAGGAGGCTGTGTGTTCTGACAGCACAGCGTAAGGAGGCTGCTGCACTCCTGAGTGGACCATCTTTCAGATGAGATATTAAAAACTAAGATCACATCTGCCTGAACTACTGGTAACTCGTGTGTGTAAAATATCATAAAGCACGTATCAAAAAATGGTAGCAGAATACCCCCAAGTGCACTAGCCAAATTTCCCTATTCAGTATGAATACCTTCTCGGGTCTCCCTTGAAAATAGGTCATGGCCTTAATGGGACTAACCTGGTCAACAAAAGAAACATAATAAATAAATAAATACATAACAGTATTCTATATTAAATGTTACTGTATGTTGCAGCCTTTAGCAGGGATGTTTGTTAAACATCACTGCTGTCCCTGCATGTGTTTGTATGACTCAGGGCTTCATACAGAATACCAGCCTGAGTAGCTTTATCTGCAGGTACAGGTGCGCCATACCTTTTGTGAAGGATTAGGTGCAAGCATTAAGCCCTGAAGGTGCACCAGTACTGTCAGTGCATCCCAGCTGGCCATTATGCTCTAGTTCATCCTGTCAAGGTGCAGCCACGGTGAAGCAGGGCACAAACACATCCTCCTTTTCATTATATTAATTACAATTGCCACAATTCTTGTTCCTAACAGGAAAGGATGCCCTATTCTGATCACTCCTGTAGAATTATCTTGTGTACTTCCAGGTACTCACTATCAGGATGAAGGCCTGAACTACCATTTGGGAAATGGCCTAGACAGTACTTGGGAATAGTCTGCAGCACCCCCTCCCCCAAGCAGTATCACAGACCCATCCAAGATAATCACCATTATCTTTTTGTGGGAAGCTGCATTCTAAATCAAGGGCCAGAGCACTGAGTGCTACTTTCACCAAACTGTGTCAATGGTGCTAATACATTGGGAGAAACATCTTCACTTCTACTGACTTTGGACATGATTATTAGTAAGGGATGAAGTCCCTTCCACAGGGATGTGTTATGGGAAAGGGAAATGCATTTTTGACATTTTTTCTCTGTGAGAAGCAATATTTGAGGGCTTTTCATCAATCTAGCACCCAACAACCCTTTCACACTTTACTGAAAATTATATGCCAATTCCACCCCTTCAGATGGGCCCCCACAGCTGTTCCCCAACACATCAGATATCATCAGAACGATGGGGATGGCGGTGCAGGCAAGCAAACACCTTTACTGACTTGCAGAGCTTGCAAATGTATTATATGTGGGTAAAAAAAGAATCCTTGTGAGTGGTTTAATTCCCACCCCCATATTAATTACTAACACCATGTCCCAGTAAATCCAACATGAAGTGGAAGTCAGTAAAAACTGGTTTGTCAGCTTACAATTTCATATTTTCATATCCCTTATCCCCCTAATGGTGTTGGGAGGGAATGATTCAATGTAAAAATTGCTAATTAAATGAATGTGTAGGCAGACATCATGCCTCCTTTGCTAATGCTTGTGGTAAGTTAATCAGAAATGAGTTTGTGAATCTTCATGAAAATATTAGTCATAAAGGGCAAAATGACATCCACTCTGAATAACAGTGTTGGTAATCAGATCATAACCCAGTCACAAGGACTACAAATGCTGGTTAAGCATATGATTTCAAATGCATTCACAAATTTTAATCCCCGTGACTGGTACTGACATTGCATTCTTTTAATGGACGATCCTTATCACAGTATATATAGTGGTCATTAAAAACTTCCCAAAAACATTTTGCCAGGAAAAATACACAAAAGTCCTGTTGTCTTTCTCAAGCTGCCATGACATTTCCAAAGAAAGGAAAATCTTCTACTATATACTGGGTCCTCAAAAACATCTTGGCCAATAGCATTCAGCCCCATGGTGCAAAGGGATGAAGCCCTGACTGTGAATCAGACAGCAAATGGTTGACTATAGACACGGGCACTGGAGGAGTGTCAGGCTATGAGGATGAGAGTGAGTGGCCAATGGTGGTTTGTCCATCCTTAGGGGAAGGAAGCAACTGGTTTGTTATTTACGTCCTAGAGGAAGCACTGAGAATTGCACCCAAGGGGTATGAGTCTGCAGAGGACACACTGTCCTGACACTAGTGTGCCACATACTTTGGGAAATCATGTGGCTGCAAGAATGCCTACCAAAGTATGCAGCAATTGTGGTGCTCATGGGAGCTGTAGTGCAGGTTACGGCTCCATGTGCTGAGTGGAAAACTGCAAGGCAGGAATACCAGCCCACACTCTAAAAGCTCACGTTTACCTCTGTGGGAAACAAATGGACTAATAAAACTCACTGGTCAGGGAACAAATGAGCTTTAGGGCTCTCAGCCTGACTGGAGCTGCCTGGCTTCAGCCCCCAGAAGAAGAACAACAGTTAATATGGTGCAGGAGAGCCAGTGAGTTAGATCCTATGGACTGCTGATAAATTCTTTCCCTCAAAAGTGTCTAAGGATTACCAGCACCATGTCACACTATCTGGATACCCTGTGCCAAAATTTCCTGCATCCATCCTACATTCCCCTTCTCCATCCAATAAACTGAACAGTGCTGCAAAGAATCAACATCAGCATCATCTTTACTTCTTTAGTCAAAAGCGTATGTTTACAGGTACTGATCAGGATATGGCAAGCTTGTCAAGACATTTATTAATTTTCTTCAAGGGCCCTTCATACGTTATGAAACTTCAAAACATTCAAGTCTGTAACATGTCATTTAATATTTTTTTTCCAAAATCCCCTAGTCAGGTGCTTCAATTTAATGTGAAAATAGTACTTAAATATATGTGTCAGCTTTGTGTGTTGAATATGAGGTGCATACACATATGCACACAATGAAACCAAAAGGAAACACTGATGGTCTAATTCAATTTGTCCAAATGTTGTAATTGCAGGCCTTGGCCTACAAGCTGCTTCCTCCAAAAACACAGTTTCACAATTACGCCATGTCTTTTTTTTTTTTTTTTTGTTCTGTGCTACCTAATTTGTGAGCTCATTTCATTTATACATATCCACGCAATCCTTTTTCATCAGTTTTTTTTTTTTTTGTTCGGTGCTACCTAATTTGTGAGCTCATTTCATTTATACATATCCACCCAATCCTTTTTCATCAGTTTTTTTTTTGTTCTGTGCTACCTAATTTGTGAGCTCATTTCATTTATACATATCCACCCAATCCTTTTTCATCAGTTTTTTCCACTCCCCTTAATGATTTTCAGGATCCAAACAATGTCCTCCCTATCATTCTACTGGTAAAGAACAGTCTCAGCATCTCTAACCTTTTCCAGTACTACTTTCTTATCCAAGTAGCCTTCCTCTGTACTTTAACACCATTTGCTTCATTTGTACACACTATATCCAGAACAGGGCTACATATTCCAAATAAGGCCTCACTGATGAACTGCAGAGCAAGAAGACTGCTTCCTTATTCCTGGAAATATAGCCTCATTTCCTGGCTGCAGCTTTTTTGCTCCATTTCTGTAGTTCACTACTCACTTACTAGTACAGCCACTTTTTTTCCCCGTTTTGCTATAATTGAATTTGCAATTCCCAGTGCATATGCCATACCAAAGTTATTGTTTCCCTCAGTGCAGTAAAGTACAGTTGTGTACACTTACCATAAATGTAGATGTTCGAGTGTATTCACTGTTGCAGTCATCACATTTGGGTTATCTGCCTGCAGGTAGCCCTCAGCCGGCCTGAATACCAGAGTCTTCAGATTTCTGCATCGGATGCTGTCGCTTCTTCCATTACATCAGGTCGTCAGGGGTATAAAACATGCAGCAGATGGCATTACATCAGTTTTTCTTGCCCCAGATGTCAGGTGCCCCTACAATAGGAAGCAATTATATGGTATGGATCACCCCCAGCAAAAAGCAAATACACATGATATAATGTATGCCAAACAAGAAGGAAAGGTAAAAGTCAAGAGAAGTCAGGGGGCTGGAGGGAGGGCAACCAGGACTGCAACTGTGAATACACTCGAACATCTATATTTATAGTAAGTGTACACAACTGTACTATGTTCTTCATGTTTCAGTGTTGCAGTCATCACATTTGGGTTTATTTCCAAAGCTAAGGAAGGGTGGAGGTAGTTAAAGAGCATTAGGGCTAGCAATCAGGCCCTGTAAGACTGCTGTGGCAAATCCAGCTCTGGAATTAGAAAAGATAGGCAGGTAGTAATGCTTGGTAAAAGTATATACAGAGCTCCAGGTAGCAGTTTCCAGGATGTCCCTGGTAGGGACTCCTCTGTGAAATGCAGTAGAGGCAGATGCAACCCTGGTGGAATGTGATCTTATCCCCTGTGGGGGTAGTTTTTCCATGGTGCTTGTAGAAGAAATGGATGCAATGGGCTATCCTTTTGGAAATGGTTTGCTTTGAAATGACCTTCCCCTCTGCCCCTGCAGCAAAGCTAACTAGCAGCTGGTCAGATTTTCTGAGAGGCTTAGTCCTGTCCGAATAGAATCTAAGCGGTATGTGCACGTCCAGAGAATGCAGTATCCTTTCCCCTTTATTTTGAGGATTACAGAAAAAAGGAGGCAAATGAATGGACTGGTTTACAGCCACACTAGACACCACCTTGGGCACAAAGGATGGATTAGTCCTGAGGGAAACCCTGTCCACATGGAAGATAATGAAGGGTTCCACTGCCATGAGGGCCTGCAGTTCAGTCACTTCTTGCTGAAGTGATGGCCAGAAGTAAAGCTGTTTTCCAAGAAAGGAATTTCAACTCTGTTGTAGCAGCTCGTTCAAAGGGGGGAAGAGTGAGTTTTTCCAATACAAAGTTAAGGTTACAGGCCGGAGTGGGAGCTCTCCTGGGGGGTCTTAAATTTTTGGCCCCTCTAAGGAATTGTTTTAGCAGGGGATGAGAGAAGAGGGGTGGGTCAGTATTATAATGTGCTGAGATGGCAGAGGCATGAATCTTAACTGAACAGAAAGATAGGCCCTTGTGGAGCATTTCTGTCAAATAATCTAGAATATGAGGTAAGCTGGGCATCATTGTGCCCATCCCCTGAGCATGGCTCCAGGAACAGTATATTTTCCACTTTTCTGAATAAGATCTTCTAGTACTAGGCCTCCTTGCCTCAAGAATGACATCCAGCACCTGCTTACTGAGGGTTTGCTAGAGGTGAGCTCTGGGAATTAGCCAGGCTGCAAGGCTCAGGGTTTGAAGCTGAGGGTGCAGAATCTGGCCCACCTGCTGGGGCAGCAGGGAAGGGGTCTGAGACAGGTGCCATGGTTGTAGCACTGTCAAACTGTGCAAAATGGGGTACCAGTGCTGGCATGGCCAGTCTGGTGCAATCAGTATTGTCCTTAGTTTGTCTTGTTTGACCTTTAGTAGAACCTTCGAGAGGAGAGGCAGAGGGGGAAAGGCATAAACTGAGAGGCTTTCCCAGGTAAAGGACAGGGCATCCACTTTCCAAGCATGAGTGCGGGGAGTTCTGGTGCAGAATTTGCTCAATTGGTGTTTCTAAGGGTAGGCAAACAGATCTACCTCTGGGGTCCCCCATTTGTTCCTCAAGAGCTTGGATATTTTTGGTTCCAGTTTCCATTCATGTGGGTCCATGAGATTTCTGCTTAAGTCGTCTGCCAGTGAATTTAGTTTGACTGTCAGGAATTGAGCTTGTCGGTTCACTTGATACCTCAAGGCTGTGTTCCACAGAGCCATGGCTAGTCTGCAGAGTGGGTAGGAATGGGTTCTCCCCTGCTTGTTTATGTACCACATAACTGTGGTGTTGTCTGTCTTTACCAATAGTTGTACTGGAATAATAAGGTCTTTGAAGGCTGTCATAGAGCATTCTGGACAGCTAACATTTCTTTTTGATTGATATGCAGGTGCATCTGTTCTGGGTTTCATTTGCTCTGAATGCACTGCCATGTGAACCCCCCATGCATAGTTTGATGCGTCTTTTGTTAGGGTTTGGGCGGCAGGGGGTGGAGTGAAAGGGAATCCCTTGTTGTGGTAGCAGGCCTCTGCCCACCAAAGGAACTCTACCCTTATACAAGGAATGATAGGAATCATTGTTTCCAGGTCCTGAGAATGTTGACACCATAAACTTTTTAGATACCACTGAAGTTTCCTCATATGCAGTCTTGCATATGGAATTAACGGAATGCAAGAGGCCATGAACCTCCAGGGCTTGCAGGATTTTCCTTGCAGATAGCTGGGTTTTTGTGGCCAATAGTTTGAAGTAGGTTGTCAAATAAACTTGTTTCTCTGGAGTGAGGAATGCCATCTGGGAAGTTGTGTTCAAGCTTGCTCCCAGGAATACAACCTGTTGGTAGGGTAATAGGTGTGATTTCTTCTCATTGATGGTGTACCCCAGTGAGGTTAGAAGTCTCTTTACAAATGCCAGGCATTGTAATAGCAAGTCCTGACTCTGCCTGAATCAGGCAATTGTCCAGGTATGGGTAAATCTGAATATTTATCTGCCTGCAAAATGCAATGGCTGGAGCTAGGCACTTTGTGAATACCCTGGGCACAGTAGATAAGCCAAAGGGAAGTGCAGAGAACTGATAGTGCATGGAGCCTGCCCTGAAACTTGGGTATTTTTTGCAGGATTCCCTTATTGGGATGTGCAGGTAAGCTTCTTTTAAGTCTAGGGTTGCCAGCCAGGCACTGCTTAGAGCCTGAGTCTTGGCAGTCTGCTGCTCTTGGATTTGGGCTGAGAAGGCCTGGATGGGACTGGAAAGGACCAGTTCTTTGAAGGCCAATGCCTACTGAATCTAGGTGGCTGTACTTGTAAGAAATTTTTAACAGTTTGCATAGATTTAGCTTTTTCCTCCATCCTTTTGATGACGACTTCTGCTTTGTTGCCAAAAAGGCGCTCTTGGTTTAAGGGTGCATCCAGTAATTTAGCTTTAACATGATCTGGCAAGTTTTGTTCCTTAAGCCAAGCATGCCTTCTAAGTACAGACCCAGTGACAGCAGCCCTACAAGATGCTTCTAAAGCATCAAAACCACATTGCAAAGTATGTTTACCAACTTGGTCAGCAGAATGCATTAACTCTTGTAAATCTTTGTGTTCATCACAGTCAGGAATCAACATTTCCTGTTTACGTAGTCCCATAATATGCTGCTGATACTTTAACATATGAAACTGGCAATTTAAAGCCCTAGTGGCCAATGTAGCAGAAGTGTATACCTCCTTACCCCATCTGTCTAAAGCTCTAGAGTCCCTATCAGAAGGGGTAGGATTTTTGGCAGTAGTGGCCTTAATGCCTTTTGGTCCTTGGGAAATGGTCTCTGGATCCGCAGTAGGATTCTTGAAGAGGAATTTGTCAGAGTCAGGTACTCTATAGTACCTTTCTGGTTTCCTGGGAGCTGAAGGCAGAGCGTCTGGGGTAAAGCTGGATTCCAAGAAAACATCATCTACAATCTCTAGAACCGGAGGGATATCTAGAGGTCTGTGTTGAGGCAGGTTTAAAAATTCCCTAAGTCTCTTTTTGGACTGAGAATAGTCCTGGCTTTCCCAGCGGAAATGCTCCTTAAGGGTACGCAAGGTTTCACCAAAAGAAAAATCTTCTGGAGGGGAAGCAGAGGGAATGGAATCCTCTGCTTCAGAACCCTCATAAGTAGATAAATCTTGGTAGTCAGAAGGAACAGAGATATCAGATTCCTGATCAGAAGAGTCAGAGAGAAAGTCAGTTCTAGGTCTCTTAAAGGGAGAAAGCTGGCTTCCCCTAATTAATGTAATAAGGTCTTCAGCCATTCTAATCATTTGTTTTTAAGGCACATGGGCCTGAGAATGCGCTTTGGTCATCGGTTTTGTAGGTGTAGTGCGAGTTTTAGGCCTGAGGAATTCGGTATTCTTAACTTGAAACAAAGTTGTCGGTTTAATATGAAAATCGGTAGGCCTGAATACACCCTCAGAAGCCGGTGCCTGCACAGCGGCTCCGGACCCATCCAAGGTAGAGACACCCACAAGTTCCATAGTCGAAGAAGCATCTCGCGGCATACCGGACTCCGAATGGGTCTCAGTAGACGTCTGTGAATCTGTAGTAGCGGGTATCAGGGGCTGCAAGAGTACCGGCGGACTGGCGACTAGCTTAAAGGAAGCATCGTCGGGCAGTTTTGGACCTATGCGGTCTCTGTCTTTATCCTTACTTTTTTTGGAAGATCGGTAGTCGGATGGCTTAACGAAGCCATTTTGGAGTACGGAGATCGAGAAAGAAAGAATTTAGCTACAAAAATAGCCCGACGACGAATAGTTTGGGCGTTGAACAAGGCACAAAACTGACAGCCAGGGACGTTGTGGTCTGGGTCTAAACAGGTGACGCAGTAAGAATGAAAATCTCTACGAGGTATTTGCTTTCCACAGGCAAGACAATTGTTAATTTTTTCTGACATAAGTTAGAGCAAGAAAAAAGGATCCACAACAGGGTACTTATCTTTTTGAAGACTTCAGGTCTGAAACTTGAAAACGAAAATTTCAGGAGTCGGCCGACCAGCACTTGTGAAATGCTTCTGCTTCTGGCACCGCATGGCAAGAAAGACTGATATAATGGCGTCGACTGCATGTTTTATACCGCTGACGTCATGGAAGAAGCGGCAGCATCCGACACAGAAATCCGAAGACTCTGGTATTCAGAACGGCTGAGGGCTACCTGCAGGCCAATAACCCAAATGTGATGACTGCAACAGTGAAACACGAAGAACATCTTTTATTTCTCAGAAATAAACCTAGCAGTTATCTGCCAGTCCATGCTGATAAATTTCTCAATTGGTTAAGACCATCCTCTTAGTCTCCTATTGTTTCAACAGATTTTCATGTCATCCTGAAAGATGTTGACCCCATTTTCTTTACCACTTGTGATATCTGAAATAAGCACATTGAAAGTTTGAGAAGTGACCCATGAGGGACACCACTGCTAATCTCCCATTCTCTTTACAATATTCTGCCACACTCTATGTGCCCTATCATGTTTAGCAATTTTACCTCCTACCTCTGCATCCTTCAGTTTGCTTACTAGCTTTCTGTGTGGAGCAAAACCAACGGCACTGCAGATACCAAAGTATACACCAATGACTGACCCCATTTATTTGTGTTGTAGCTCAATCACAGAAATAGATTAGCTTTAAATGGCAGCATGTTCCTGGTGTAAGCCCATGCTGATGTCAAGGAGGCTGGTCTTCCAAAAACACTGACCAGTCAGTCATTCCCAATGTATTTTTTCCATGATCTTTCTTATTCATGAGGTCACAGTCAACAGCGGATACTTTCTTGTGCTGCTGCTGGTGTCCCCTTTGTGTAATGGAAGCACTGTTGTGCACTTAACAGTACTCATGAATCTCATCACTGACCAAGGATCTTTGAGCAGCCCCATTACACGTTCTGTCAGTATTCAACACAGATTAAGGATCCGAAGAACCACCATATAGTGCACAAATGCAATCGTTCCTACTCTACTCTGTCCTGTTCCCTCATTTATTCATTCATTCCAAGACTGCATCAACTCTTTTCCTTTCTTTTCCCTTCTCCATACACAAAATCTGCTCCACGTCTGCATACTGAAGTCAAAGGCAAACAAATCAGAATTACTAGCCCTATGCCTTCTTCAAAGAACTCCCTACTTCCCTTCACTAATTTGCAGACTTACGTTTTTGCCTTCCTTCATTCCCATATGTACCTACAATTCCTCATTTTTTCCTTTTGTAAGATCCCTTTTTATCCTTGCACTGACCTTCTGACCTCCTTGGGTTCCTTCCTTCTTTGCGCTTTCTTATTGTTTCAGTCTACAACTCCTAACTCTTTACATTTCTTATATATCATATCCCTTTCTTTAAAACAAATTGGACCGAAATACTGACATGACACAATATCTTAACAATTAGTCTGATAAACATCTTCCATCTCTCAACTGTAACAACATAATATCTATTTTATCCATCTAGTAATTTAAGAAATATGTTTTCGTCAATTGTCATATATATCTTTTGTAACCAGATTTTTCACCAGTTCTCTATACAATGACTACCCAATTTCAGCTGTCAGCTGCCAGACTATAACTTCTGTCCATCAAAAGAATTTAGACTGCAGAGTACAAAGTACACAAAAAGTCTTGAAATGACAAAACTGCATTCCTTACAAACTCCTTAGTACTCCCTGATGTTTAAAAATGTTATTAAGATGTTCCAATACAGAATAATCTAAAGGCAAGACAGACGTATTTCACTGGAAAATACACCACTCTTGGCCTTCATATGGCTTGTTAATGTGAGAGCAATCCATAGCATCTCTTGCATACTCACAATGCTGCCAAGGAACAGAACAAGGCCACTCCCTTCCTGCCTCAGAACTAATGCTGTCATCTCACAAACATGGTGCACAGTGGCCATCATTTTCTCCTCTTTTAATACATTCTCAGTATGCTGTTTGTTCCTCAACCTATTGTGCAAGCTACTACTTTCTGGTGTTAGCATAGTCAACAAACAGAAATTACCAATCATTTCATCCTCAATTAATAAATCAAGGCTACCTCATTGTGAGCTGATAGATGGCCATAACAGGGGAAGATGGAAGTAAAGAACACAGACACATTCCTGATAGAATCGCTTGGATTTTATACCTTAGGAAGGAGATAGGATTTGCCAGGGCCAAGTACTCACATTTGAACACATACAGGCAAGCATTTATGCTAATAAGTACCTCCAGCTTCCAGCAAAGTGCCTTACAGGCTACAGCAGTACCCCAATCCCAAAGGTAGTCCTCTTCAAAGACAGGACAGCCCTGTTCAGTTTGTTTGGCAACAGACAAATACTAAATCAGGGTCTGGCACCACAAAGACAAGTCTAAGCACGGTTCTTATTCCTCTGCGGATACCTGCTTTTCCTTGCATAGGGATCAATCCTATTGTTTCTGTTACTGTGAAATGATAGCATTGTTACCATCTTTCTTCCCTACCGAGAACCACATAATCTGCATTTTAAACTTAGTTTTTCAAAATTATGTAATGTATATATATATATATATATATATATATATATATATATATATATATATACACTGTTCTTCTTTATGTAAACATTTGCACTATTACTGTGGTATTTCTTAGGGAGAACACTTTACACCACGTCTCTTCTCTTCTGTAGGATTGTTAACTTGTCATTAATAAAGTAGGTACATGCCCGTCTTTTTCTCAAGACTGTAAACATGAACAGAGATCTACATATGTAATGATGCTGTCTGCCATTGTACAAGTTGTCTGAGCTTGTGTACTGGGTTACTTCCTCGTCTTGTTACTCTCTATAACTTTTGCCATTATTTCTGTGTGCAAAACATTACTCTGTCATTGCCTTTTATCTTAGTTTTTTTCCTTAACACGCGTCTGTACATTTATGTTTTTCTTCTCCAATAACACAGTGACCATTATAATACCATCATTTTTACCTGGTTGATATGGAAGTTATTCTTGTTGGCTCCCCTCCGTAAAATGTCACTGCTCAAAGCTACCTACCGCCATTACACTGCACAATGAATATAACCCAGTGGGCTGACAATCGTCATACTTTTGTCATAATTAAGGTCTAGCCATTTTTGCCCGTGAGTATACACTGGTAGTCTGCAAACATTGAATTATTTTGCTGACATGTATCACTACGTCTCCGCAGCCATCAAGACAACTTTCAAGAAGGATTCTCAAAGGTAAGCTTTTACTGATCCAATATCTGAATGTCTGTACAGTGAAATGCTGTGTGTTCAAATAGAACTACAAGAATTTCCAACTAAGCTGTTCAATTGCTGCAGCAAAACATATGCGTTGTGACGTTACTGCGGCAAACTATTTCAACAGGGCCAAGTAGGCACACTATAATATTATTTGCTAGCTGTTATGATGAACAATGATCTTGCATGTACTGGCATCCATATCATTCGGGTAAGGAACTTTATACCATATGCATAATTATACTATGTTCGAAAGATGTTGCCACCTAAAAGATTATCAAATGCAAATTACCATTTTGAACAAGAACTTTACCTTATGATAAAATTTATTTCACCCGCTAAAACTTGTTTGGGAGTCTGCATTTTTGTATGTGTCACATTTTAACTGAACTATTTAGCAAAAAATGTTTAAAAATCGCAAAGTAAG
Organism: Protopterus annectens; assembly: GCF_019279795.1. NCBI lineage: Eukaryota > Metazoa > Chordata > Ceratodontiformes > Protopteridae > Protopterus > Protopterus annectens. Next base: position 1,474,359,275 of record NC_056735.1, read on the forward strand.
TACAATTTTAAATTTCGCTATTCAGTATTGTTGAGCAAAAATCAGAGTTTCTTGGCTCTGTAAAAAATATTATATTTTATCATTTTTTAAGATAAACAAATAGTCAAATTTTGCATTGTTTATATTAAACATGCTCTACATATAAAATTCCATTTAGGATATTCTAAATTTCAAAATAACATCCAGTTTCCTATATTGATTTACCAGTAGCCACCTGATAAAAGTGTTTTCAAAAGAAAATCACTTTCATACAGATGTGTGAATTCATGGTGGTGGATTTACAAGTTAGAAAATGAAACATTTATCTATTAAGCATCAGAAAAATAGCTTAAGAGAGAGCATCAACTTATTTGTGTGTTCATCAATCACATGCATACATTTTCATTACAAAAAATTAAAATGTGTCATTCACCTTCATGTTAAAACTAACTCTGGGTCTCGTGGAACTCCCAGTCAAAACAGTTGAAACTTTAGTTGATTAAAAGTTGACTGAAGAAAATTTACAAAGTTCCTCTTGTGTTATTTAAGTGACTGAAAGTGCTATAATCAAAATGCTATATTTTTTTTCTATTTAATTTGCTTATTTTGTGCTATAGTCCTTAGTATTTTTTTTTATAAATAATACTGCTCACAAATGTGAACATGCATTGTTTGTTTTGCATTTCTATTTGCATATTTTGTTACGCAAAACTCACATCAATGACATTATTACTAAACAATATAGTTATAGTACACTGCTTCCTTATATCAAATCAATACACATTATATATACACTAGCAATTATGTGTCATAACATCACTTCCTCTGAAATAACTGTACACACAACATAACAATATATTAAACCCAATTAAAAGGGATTAATGGTTCTTACATCCATTTCTAAAATAAAAAAAATAACCTTTACTTCCAAAAAATGTTTTTAGAAACTCCTCTGTTTTTTTTTTACTCACTTCTTATGCATCTATTGACCCAGAGCTTCTTAAACTAGGTGAATATTCTCACATCCAAGTTCATATTCCATATGCCAGTCCAGTCCAAGCAGTCCAATCATTCATTTCCCAATGGCTGGTGTCCAAATGTCATACTAAAACCACTCACAAACCTTATCATTATTACACAAATAACATCAAAATAAAAGGAAACCAAAGGCAGGTTTGAAAAACAGAACATCAATGCAGTACATGAAGCAATGCTAGCTTTTTTTTTTTAATTTCATAAAGGAAATTAAATTAGCTATTTTTGCACAGACTTAATTATATAAATACACTTATTCTCAAGAGATTTAATGCCGGCTAGAAAAAACTATGGAAGAGTGGCAGGAAGCTGCTGAAAACATCAATAAGAGTTAATTTTTGTAACCAGTCGAAGCATAGACTTATGCATTTTTTGATATATAGGCCAATTGAATTCAACAGCCCACCATCCAGTCACCCATCCACATCAGGCATCATAGGCATCATACTTTAAAACTTATTAAATCCATAGTTTATATCAAAAGTAAAAATAATAAATCAGTTTATGCAGTTCACAGTTTATCTTTTAAGTCTTAATCTTGTATGCACAATTTCATTAACTTAGAAGCAAACAGTATGCATTAAACAGCTTTTTCTATGTGGCTGTCAGCCATGTAACCATCTCCATGTCAAATACTGACCATGTGGCGTAAAATTTATTTCTCTCAGCATCGTGCATTTTCAGTACACATTTAACATTAGTTTAAAAGTTCCCATGTACATTCAAAGTCTTCTCTCCATGTGCTGCATTATATGCTGTCAACAAGGGTTTCAACGGTTTTTTTTTTGCCTCACCAAGAGTTTTTCTTTTCTGACCTCTCTTCTGACATGCCAACATCAAACACAACATCTCAGTCATTTTTCAGATCATTTAACGATAGTTCAGATATAGACTTATGCAAAATATGGCAATCCATGTTGTAATGTCCAAGGTGAAATGTGTAACTATAAAATACCTAGGTAAACATTTAATCCTGAGTACAAAGACCAAGGGATAAAATGATTGGGCCAAGAGAGGATAAATGTATGAAGCCAACAGGAGTATGCAGTATGTAACACACTAGTAGGCAGTTGTTATAACTATTATAACATTCAGGCACAGCAAGTTGACACTGTTACAGCATTAGTAAAGTATTATAGCTCCTGGGGCAGACATCAGTTGTAGGTATTATACTCCTAGAGTTGTATAATACATATTGTACTAGAGTACATCAACACACCAAATTATATATTATGTCACATTACTGGTAATTATATTCATAAAGTATATATTAACGGGCAGTTATGGAGTATAATCTGTGGAGGCTTATGTCAAACACACCAAGTTAACTGTTATACAGGAGGAGTATATCCTGTGTAGCCCTGTACAAAACACCAAGTATAATGTTGTATCCTTTGTTATAAGAGGAGTGTATCCCATGTACAGCACACACACTAGTTATCATGACTATTATGCCGGCTGTGTAACACACACCAAAGCAGTTGTTATAACTATTATACCGGAGGAGTACATCCTGTGTAACACACACCAAGGCAGTTATTATAACAATTATACTGGAGGAGTACATTCTGTGTAACACACACCAAGGCAGTTGCTATAACTATTATACCGGAGGGTACATCCTGTGTGACACACACAACAAGGCAGTTGTTATAACTATTATGCCATGTAAAAACATTTATTTTTTGTGTTTTGGCTATTATTAGTTCTTTGAAGTTAGAGTACTGGACTTGCAAATCTCCGTGCATTACAGTAATCAAATGTCACAAAGCTTCAGGAAGGATGTCATTTTAATAATGAATTCAAGTCATTCTTGTTTATTAGGGGTAGGATTTCCTCCTTTCTATAAAGAAAGTCACTGAATGTTAGGGAGGTTTTGTTTTAACAAGCTATAGGCATACTGGAGAACTGCGGATATATACTCAGTTTGCATCATAAGGTGTTCTGTACATGGCAGAAATATAACATTACTAATTAGAGATCAAGCGCAAAAAAATATTTAGCCAATCTCGGGTGGAAAACATTCTCTGAACACTTGATTCAATGATTAATTATGGATGACTTGCTTGTCATCCTTTATGTACCCACTCAGCTCTGAACCTACACTAAACCAGTGTCCAGTGGAAACTGAAAGCTATCAAACATAAGTAAGGAATTATAAGCATGTAATAAATGAGAGAGAAAACTGTCCCCCCAAACACACACATGCACACACAATACTGACTGTTTTTACCTTATTCTCCACCTTCCCATCCTTTCACTTCTAAGAGATGAAAGATTTAGCAAGAAGCGTAACATCTTTAATTTTATTCTGGAACAATAAGCCATAAATAAAATATATAAAAAAATCTGCTGCTTTCCTATTCATGCTTTTTTTTCTGAAATATTAACATTCCCTTCCTACTCTTACCACATGTACACAAATAACTCTATAAACAAAGGACTACAAATGTGTTCTGTTTTGAATTATTCTGTTTATTATTAAAAAATATAAATTGTTGGCCTGCAGAAGAAAAGGGTCTTGCAGAATTTAGAAAGGGAGGGCAATAAACAAAGCAATAGGAAAGGCAAAGCCAAAGATCCAGAGAGATTGTGAAGAAACAAGAAATAAAACAACAACACTGTCCCCTTCCCTACAGACTAGGATAACAGGCTACTAAATGAGGAACCGAGCTTTAGCTTGTCTGGACCACTAATGTCAAGAATGCTTCCTGTGACTAATATGACAGTACGATGGTCCTGTAGACTACATGAAGGACAGAGAAAGGAGATCTGAACTCCACATTTTTATGCATTTAATAACCTTTTTACTTTACACCAACACATACATTGGGATCGTTTTAGGAAATGTAGTGCTATCTAGTTTGCCAGAAATGTTGTAAATGACAAACATAGTGCGTCTCTGATAGGAAGTCAAAAGTATCAGGTGAGGAGCACCGACAGCTTTTATTTGCTTTTTTTACAGAAATACCCAAAGAAATAGATTGAATATTAAAAAAAATAAACACAAGCATGTTGTACTGGGTATCTTCTGTCATTAGCTACATGCAGTAGTGTTTTCTGGAAGTATAATATACAGTAAGAGGAGGCTTATACCAAGAGCACTTGCTGTTGGAGCAAATCTGCGGAGGCTGGCCTGTTGATGTTGCTCAACAACTGATGTGAATGAGCTGCACTAAGGAATGCATCTAGGACCCTCTCAGGGAACTGGGAGTTGGATCAGGTATGCAGACAGCAGTTCTCCATTTTAGGTTGGCAAGAGAATCCAGATATGGATCTATAGTGGCACTTGTCATAGCCTATGTACTACCGTATTTCCCCGAAAATAAGACTGGCTCTTGTACTCCCCCCCCCACCGAAATACGCATTAGGGGCTTATTCTCAGGGGATGCCTTATTTACCTCCCCCCGTACAATAATCTACATTTATTCATTTATTCATGTACACAAATCAACATTTATTCATGTACAAAAATCAACATTTATTTGGTACTTTTCTGTTATTGGGCAACAGTTCTAGGTAACACGTTAACAGTTGTGTGAGAATTCTACATAAACGGTGCAACAAACATTTCAACTTCAGAATATCTACACCTTGGCTTTCACAGTGCAATATTTCATGCTTAACAGAAAGTGCAGAAAAATCTCAATACATGTGTATTGGAGGAGGGGAATAAAACAGGTGAATAACCGTCACTTTTTGAGTGGTGATGCTTTCTTTATTCCTTAACCAAACCGTAAGAGAAGAATGATGGAAAGTCATAAAAATGGAGTCTGGGAACTAGTGGCCTTACTTTGTAATTACCCCTTGATAATGAAACGTTATCTTAAAAAAACTGACAAGAGCTTGCTGGCAGCTGAAAGCAAAAGCAACCCATTCTGTTGCCCCGATAACGGAAAAGTTATGCAAATACAGTCATGTCATCTTCTTCTGGAACATTGTCATAAGTCTCCAACCCCCGTATTCCAGCCTGAATTTCTTGCGACTCCATTTCCTGTAGAACCATTGGCCCCAATCTGTCATGCTTTGCAATAGAGCTCTCCTTAAATGAGCACTGCTTGCCCAAGTAGCCTGCTTGTAGTGCATTGGCAACACAGCTGTCAGTGATTTTATCCCATGAATTTTTCACCCAAGTCACAACCTCTTGTAGGCTAGGCTTCACAAAGTTTCCATTCTTATTTCTCTCCATTCTATTTTCAATGTAGTCATTGAGTTCCATGCGCAAATGGTCCTTGAATGGCTTGTTTATTGCAATATCAAGAGTCTAAAGATAAGCAATTATTCCTGCGGGAATCATTATTTGATCTATTCTTCTCCGTGCAAGGAATTTCTTCATGTCTTTAGCGCGGGGAGTGCTGGCTGAATCCCAGACTAGCAGACCTCTTTCGCCACCTCGCAAAACAAGTGGCAGCATTGCAATGACCCACTTCCTTATAAATGCTTGTGTGCACCAGGCTTTTTCAGTTCAAGAATGTAAATGCCTGAAGCACATTCACTCTTATCTTTCTTGCCCTTACTAATGATTAGAGGTGGGGTTTTTTTTCCATCTAGATGAACTGCCAAAATACAGGTAACACGTGCACTTTCATAACCAGTGGAGGGAATGTAGACTGACGGGGCAGCCCTCTGATCAGTTGTTGTTTGAGATCCTTGGCCCATAAACACTTCAGTTTCATCCATAGCAATCATGTTGGAGAGTTGGTATTTAGAAAAGTCGATGCCATCAACAAAGGACTTGAATGCAAGTGCAAGTTTAATAACTTCAGTATCTTCCAACTTGAACAGTGTTGTTGATCCTCTTGGAGACAGTTCATATCACTGAAGGAAGCCACCCAGCCAATGTTGTGATGCTTTGAATTCTTCTGGGGATATTTCTAACTGTGGTGCCATTGCAAGGGCAAATGCTTGAATATCAGCCCTGCTCACAACCAAAGCCTTTGCTCCCCTGTTAGCAATCCATTCACAGATGATGTCTTCCAGCTCAGGAAATAATGGTTGCCGACCTGATCCACACTTACACTTCTTAGCATTTCCCTCGTCGGCCTGTTGAGTGAGGTTATCGTACGCTGCACGCCATTTTCGGACCATTCGGAGATCCAACTTCTTCTCTTTGCTGAAGGCCATTAGATTCTTTCCCCAGGAGTCCTCCATGATTCCTTTCTTGTACTTGATGGAATAGCTCTTTCTTTTTGCACTCATCTTGTCTGGGGGGGGGGGTTAATTGAAGACTTACGAGACAGGAGTGGCAACACAAAATGGAGACGGTTAAGAAGACACCACAGCCATTCGTTATCAAGTATGCACGTTTTACGTGCGTTGTCTGTACTTTGACCAATCAGTGTTTATGAGCCAAGGATCTCAACCGTCAAGTGTGAGTGAGGATTAGGGTTACAGTAAGAATCGTGGAGGACTCCCAGGGAAAGAATCTTATGACTTTCTGCAAAGAGAAGAAGTTGGGTGTCCGAATGGTCCGAAAATGGTGAGCTGAGTACGATAACCTCAGTCAACAGGTGTCAATAATATTATTTTATAATTCAACATGTCCGTCGTACGTTGTTGACGATCTTAACTGGGGCTTATTTTTAGGGCAGGGCTTATAGCATGACCACCCTGGAAAACCATGCTAGGCCTTATGCTCTGATTAGGTCTTATTTATAGAGAAATATGGTATCCACCCCAAGACATGATGGGGGAACTCAGAAAGCATTGTATGTGAAGTTCCCTTTGTCAATGAAAAGGAAAAATGGAGGGGGGGGGCTCAACTTAGGTAACATCAACTTATCTACCATTGCAGAACACAAATCCATGCATTGTTCCATGCAAGACCTGAAATGGATGGCTTCTGAGGCTACATCCCCCAGAGAAGGGAGTCCTAATATGTATAGGCAAAACAGGTGCAGTCAGAGATTTTACATGAGCCAATATAACCAAGTGAAAATGGATAATTGCTGGCCAAAAAATAAAATTATAAGGGCTAACAAGTGAGGATGGAAGGAAGTTAACTCACAAATCAAGTGGGCAAATAAAATAAGAGATTCTGGCCAGTAGGGGCTGTAAGGAAGGAAGATACCTCACAAATCAGGCAAAGTGAATTAAAACACAGTAATTCAGTACTGGCATGTGAGATATCTCCATGCCCTACTGACTACCAAGAAAAGCTGGGCACTGGTTATGACTGCAGTAAAGGAAAATACACATTATGTTTGCTTGAAAAAAAAATACTGATCCTGGTCTTCTCTTAGAAAAGCAGTCCACTTGAACTGGACTGAAAGAGTTAACTAAAGCATTATGAGAATCAGACACGTGGAAGACGCCAGTCCAGATCTATACTGAAGGCTATTTAGTGAGGGTGTGGTAACTTTGCTACATGCATGAAGAAGTGTACTAATGCTAGCATACTTAACTGGAACAGCACAACATAGTGAGCAAACCAAAAAAGATATCATGATGATGAAAGATTACTGGCAAAAAACACTCATACACTTGTCAATTCAAGTAAAGGTACAAGTAGGATTGAAGGCAACATTCACTTTGTATGTAAAAACAGCTAGGGGCATGCAAGTCTATTCAATAAAACTTTCATATGGCATAATTTCTGTTGATTTATTGCACAGTACAGACTATCTAATATTACCATCTTCCATCTATTTTTGTTGACATACTTGTGGTTTGCATTCCATTTAACAGATTGAATAACTGTGGAAACATTTGAATATATTCTATTTTCCTCTTTCTTTACCCATGGCTTCTGGAAACCTTAAACTACCAGGAAGCAACCATAAATTGTTAAGGGAAAAACAACAAAACATCAACTCCACAGTCAGATTATTAAAACTAGAGCAAGACTGAGAAGGAGTCCCCTGTTGTCCAGCTAATTTATCTGTACAAATAAATAAAATAAATACATTTTCTATATTTAGAATCAAAACCACAAGTAGAATTCTGGTACTGGCAGTAATAAAATCCAAAAACAACCGGCAAGCCAAACCAACCCACAGGTCCTCAAAATACAAGTTTATTTGATTAAGTAAAAAGCACAGTTGACCACTTTCATCTATTTACAGACATCATCAGAACCATGAATGAAACTCTCACTTCCTTTTAAAGTTTTCTCACTTCCTTCTACAACGATTGAAACAATACAATAAAATAAAATACAATAACACCACATAAGGCCAACAGCAGCAATCACAATATACTGGCTCGTTTTCTCAGTTCATTAATGGTTCAAATGCTATCATTGAGATGGGTGAACTGGCTGTATCCAGTCTAAGTTGCCAAAACATTTCCCGGTGTAAAAGGTTGTTTTGCCAATCCCCAACATAAGGCACTACCTGAATCTGTTCAAATATTATAAAAACAAATTTGCTGAACCCTGGGCATATAGTGGAATGCCTTGCCAGTGCACTTGTTTTGTCTTGTCGCTTTATGCTGTAAGTGTGTTAGTATATCGTTTATTCAAGGCATTTTTGGTCTTGCCTATGTAAAAAGCAGAACATGAAATGCATGTGGCCAGACAGACCATTTAAATTACAGCGTGATTTTAAAGATTTTAGCCTTGGTAATATCTTTGTTTGGCCAAGGAATTATACTATCACTAATGTTGTTGCAGATACTACCACTCGTAATGCAAAATTGGTTCCTGACTTAGCTGGGAATGGTGATTTGTATAGCTTACCGGCTTCTCAGCCGGCATCAGCTCCTACTTCTGTTTTGACTGAGCCAGTAACTGTTGCTAATAGTAATGTTTCGGTTGAGCGTCTGGAACTTTCATCTGACCTGACACAGAGTCAGATGCCTCCACCTAATCAGCAGGCTTCATTCAATCCTGCTTCTGATCCTGGTGCTAGACCCAAAGTGATATCAGTGCTGAACATGGATAATTTTTTTTGCCATTGCCAGTGAAGGAATGTACAACATCTCAAACAAGGTCGAGCAGTCGGGGCCGACGCAAGAAGTATTCAGGGGAAGGCAGCAACATGCATCGGCGAACCAGGAGATGAACAGTTTAGTTTTTAACCTATCTAACCACATTTTAACCTCAACTGAGTCTTCTTTGTTGGACAAAGGGTTGTCTTTTGTCCCTTCGACAGGTATGGATGTGACTGCTTTGCTCACAGATCTGAGGATGTTCAGGCGTAGTGTTGCGCTGAAGTTTATACACCTAAAAGACACTATTGAATGTATTGGACAGGTTACTCATTGAGATGTAAAAGTTTCTATAATCCCATATTACCAGCACATGTTGATTGTTTTATAAAAATATGTGAAAGGGATATATATGAGGTTTTTATAACAAGAATGTACGTAGATGTTCCTATTTTAATTTGAATTCTGGCCAAAGAGAGGCTTTGTCGTCTCTACAGAATAATACTGACTTGATGATTAGGCCGGATGATAAGGGTGGGGGGGGGGGTTGTACTCATGAACTATACTGATTATACTGGTGCTATGTATAAGCTGTTATAAGACATAGAGACTTACACTGTTTTAGATGTTGCACAGTTCATGAAATTCGTTAAACAGGTGCAGGATAATTTATATGATTTATTAATGTGCAGGCAAATTGATTTTGAAGTGTACAGTTATTTATGTGTTGAACATCCTTTTATTCCACACATCATGGGCCTGCCGAAAGTATATAAGTCTGAGTTCACCCCCTATGAGGCCTACTGTTGCAGGTGGTGGATGGGTGACTGAAACTATGTCAGTCTATACAGAGAAAAAAATGGGACCCATAGTAAAAGGAATCCCTACCATTTTGAAAGATACCATTCAGCTGTTGGATGATATAGGCATATACACTAGAGAAGCTTTGCCCCCTGGATGTATATTAGTAACATTGGATGTAAAAAATATATTTACATCCATACCAAATGAATATGGCCTGGAAGCTATTAGGGAGATGCTAAATGATATAGACATAATGGTGAATAATGATGTGATATTGCTATGTACTTTGTTGGATATGGTTTTGTCTAACAATGTTTTTATGTTTGATGGCCAACTTTATTTGCAGCAATGGGATGTCGCTATGTGCACCCCATGCACAAATTCCTACGCTAATTTAGTTGTCTATTGTTGGGAGAAGAAGTTCTTGTTCGATAGCATTTATTACTCACATGTTCGTCTATATAGGCGCTTTGTGAATGATATTCTCCTGTTTTGGGATGGGGAATATTCTGATTTATGTGAGTTTATCCATTACTTAGAATCGACAACTGACTTTCTGAAATTTACAATGACATCTTCCAGGACTAGTGTGGACTTTTTAGATGTCACTTTGCATAAGAATGATTTTGGCATGATATCTACTAGCCTCTATCACAAGCCTTGTTGGAAGAATAGTCTTCTGGAGTTTGGTAGCATGCAACCTAGATTTGTCTTTGCAAATATAGTTAAAGGGCATATCATAGGGTAAAAAGAATATGTAAGGACCCTAATGATTTGAAAGTTCAAGTGGATCTTTTAGATCGCTTGTTTAATGACAGGGGTTATAGTAAGTCCATATTGGACAGAGCTAGCAATAAGGTATTTGATAATTTGAGACTACCAGGATGTGATATGGGTAAACGATATAAGGGAAATAGGCTTTGCTTCACAAAGACCTATACTAATGACAATGCGGTTGTGACAGACATTGTCAAACGTAACTGGCATGTCCTTACTGTGGACCCTATTACAGCTGGTATAGTTGGGGAGAGACCATGTTTTGTCTATAGAAATAGCTTAAATTTGAAGAGACTTTTATGCAATGATAAAATCAAACATGGGGGTTATGGCATGAGTATGAGGGATTCAAGAGTTGGTACCTTCCCTTGTGGACATTGCAACATGTGTAGTGCGATATCCATAACATAGTTTTTCAGTCACCCTGTCCTGGATTTTAAGTTCTTTCCCAGGTTTAATGCCACCTGGGACAGTAGCAATTTAGTATACCTTGCTAGCTGTAGGTGCTGTGATTGCTTCTATGTTGGTAAGACCTCTAGGAGGTTGAAGGATAGGATATATAATCATCTTTGCGATATTAAGAACATGCACCTTCAAAATGCTTTAGCAAAGCATGTTGCTGTCTTTAATTCACATAGCTTTAGTTTTATGGCCTTACAGCTTGTACATAAAAATAAGAGAGGGGGCAACTTAAATAATCATCTGGAGTCCATACAGCTGAAGTGGATTCTGAGACTATGTGCCCATATTCATCCTGGGCTTAATAACTGTGTTAGCATAAAACCTGCACTGGAGGCATGGTCCTTGAAATAGCTAAGTGAACAAATGAGTTTGTTACTAAGTTAGGAAGGAAACTGGTAATTGGTTTCTGCTTGACAGTTCCTATGCCTTGCACTTTGAAATCTTTCAGCTCTTTAATTTGTTTTAATTGATTTCATCTAAACTGATTAATTGTTGTGAGCTATTTTAATTAATTGAGGTGATACTTTGGTATTTAAACTGTGTGGTTTATTCTTTTGTAAGATCTGATGAAGCGCGAGTTGTTCATGTGAAAGCGCTTATCCTGTTTTACCTATGTGAATAAATTTATACTGGATTTTAGAGCCGTGGTGGTTCCAGCTTGCTGTTTTTTCCTGATTACTTTTGGCTTTCTTGGTGAAGACCTTTGAGTAGCAGTTTACACGTTTATTTTCATATTCACATGTGTTGGTATATTGTTTATTCAAGGCATTTTTGGTCTTGCCTATGTAAAAAGCAGAACATGAAATGCATGTGGCCAGACAGACAACTCTTTGTACTGCACAGCTGTATGTACCGCTAGTCATTACACCAACAATTTTGGTTAACAAAGGGCCTTGATACCAAATGTCTATGTATGGGCATTGGTGATAATGTCCACATTTCCTTGTGTTCAATAGTCCCTTACTGTCTGCCCGTTTGTTCCAGGAGGCATTTCATACTAGGTTTATTTTTGTAAGTGAAAGTGTGTGTGTGTGTGTGTGTGTGTGTGGGGGGGGGGGGGGGGGGGTCCATGAAATGAATTTTGATTTCTTCATCACACTGCAACACAAACCAGTTCTTCCACAAATTAAGTTCATTATCCAAGGTATAATGTAACACCATGTTCAGGTGGTTATGAAAACCTGGACCATCCTGGTCCTTGTCTGCCTTCACAAGTTGTTGTAGCCCATTCTTGATGATCGGTGTGTATTTATTACTTCTTCCAGCCCACACTTTATGGAATGTCATATCCAGCAAGGTATCCTTTATCCTGGAACATCAATTTCAGCCTTCTGAACTGTTCAAGACACATGTCACCATACAAAGTAAGCTGGAAAGTTCTAATGAACTGGCTTTTCACCACTCCTTTCTTTTGGTAGCATGGGTGGCAACTTGCGAAAAAAAGAAATGTGTTGCACTATGAGGGTTTTCTGTATATCTGTGCATCGAATGCTTCATAATCATAACATCAAGGTAATTAAACTTTTCATGGTTAAAGCAGTAAGTAAATGTAAGAAAAGAAGTACTAGTTTGTAACTGATGGATGAATTTTTTTAACTGTGCAGTGGTACATCTCCAAATGATTAACAAGTCATCCAGATACCTGAAATAACCACACACTTGGGGTCATTGTCATGTTGAAAGGTGAAATTAGTCTTCATCTTCAGCTTTCCAGCAGATGCCTGAAGGTTTTGGGCCAAAAGTGACTGGTATTTGAAATTGTTCATAATTCCCACCACCTTGACTAAAGCCCCAGTTCCAGCTAAAGAAAAGCACCCCCAAAGTATGATACTGCCACCACCATGCTTCACAGTGGGGATGGTGTTCTTTTCGTGATGCAAACTGTTATTTCTGCGACAAACGTACCTTTTGAAATTGTGGCCAAACAGTTCAACCTTGGTCTCAACAGACAATAACACATTTTCCAACATGCTTTTGGGAGACTTGATGTATTGTTTTGCAAATTTCAGCCAGGCTTAGATGTTTTTCTGTGTAAAAAAGGCTTCCATCTTGCAACCCTACTCTATAGTCCAGACATATGGAGAATACGCAAGATTGTTGTCACATGTAGTACACAACCAGTACTTGCCAGAAATTCCTGCATCTCCTTCAGTGTTGCTGTAGGCCTCCTGGCAGCCTCCCTGACCAGTTTATGTCTTGTCTTTTCATCAATTTTGGAGGGACGTCCAGTTCTTTGCAAAGTCACTGTTGTCCCATATTTTCTCCACTTTTTGATGACTGTCTTCACTGTGTTCTATGGCATATCTAATGCTGTGGGAATTTTTTTGTACCCTTCTCCTGACTGATACCTTTCAACAATGAGATCACTTTGATGCTTTGTAAGCTCTCTGCGAACCATAGCTTTTGCTGTAGCAGGCAACTGAGTAAATGTCAGGAAAATCCTACTAGGATAGCTAGCGTTAATCAGAGTCTCTTTAATTGATGGCAGGTGTGTACCCAAGAAGACTGAATGTTGTAATTAAATCAAAAGGTGCTTCAACAAAGTATTAGTTTAAAGGTATGCACACACAACAAAGTATTAGTTTAAGGGTGTGCACACTTATGCAACCAGGGTATTGTACGTTTTTTATTTTTTATTTTTTTTTCCCCTAACAGATTTGTTTTTAAATTGAATTGTACAGGTTATAGGTCACATGAAAGGTGGTAAAAGTTTTGAAATTATTGTGGTCTCATTTTTTTATCACAAAAAACTGGCATTTTAACAGGGGTGTGCAAACTTTTTATATCCACTGTATGTATACATATATATATATATATATATATAGATATAGATTCACTACTGAATCCCAAAATGACACAATTCCAAAGCCCAAAATACCGAGACTATAAGCCCAAAACCCCACATTACCAAAATATCAAAACCGCGAAATTCAAAATCGTGAAAGTACTACATACATACAGCACACACACAAACATACACACAGCCTCCCCCCATAGCCAAACAAACCACCCTACACTAAATATAAGCAAGGGCTTCGCCCTCATGCACCCACCATGTGGGGGGCTGTTCCCCCCACACCCCCCTACTTTAATATTCTAACTCAGAGATCGCACAAACATACACACAAGGCAAACTCACACACGTACGCACGAACACACACACACACACACACACACACACACACACACACACACACACACACACACACACACCACAGTCACAACACACCACCGTCACAACACACGCTTACACACACTAAAGCCCCTCACAAACACACTTACACACACATACTTACCTGAACCGCAACACCAGAAGCGCTAACTCAAAATCCCTTAACATCGGAATTTTGAATTTCACGCTTCTGGTCTTTCGATAATGTGGGGTTTCAGTTACATGGTCTCGAACTTTTGAAATTCGAGATTTCAACAGTTCAAGATTTAGTAGTGTTCCTAAATATATATATATACATATATATATATATATATATATATATATATATATACACACACACACACACACATATATATATATATATATATACATACACACACACACACATATATATATATATATATATATATATATATATATATATATATATATATATATATACTGGTTGTAGACCCCCTACTGAATTAAATTCCAGCTTATGTCACTTACACATGCATGATCTAGATTTAAATTTGTATTTTATGATGATCTAACAGCCCAAGATGTACTGTTAGAAACTTTGGAGGAAACCTATCCAATTTATGGGGGGTGGGGTGACTCTTGAACCCTAACATAAATCTCATCTTGCAAAAAGCCATGTATACCTTACTTTCACTCCTGGCATTTTGTAAAACAGATCCTTAAATGAACATTTCAAAAACATGATTTTTTTGTTGTCAAATATTTTCTCTAACATCGTGTGAAACTTAAAAGTACAAAATGTAACTATCATCAAACTTTCACAGTTCGGATGAGGGCACAGTATTCTTTAGAACAAACTAACTAAATGTGCCAAATATTTTCTTAGTATTATACACTGTGTATAGTTTATGCATCTCACAATGTAAATCTTACGCTGAGTCACTGTTAGGAGGAGGTATACAAAATGTACTTCTGAAAACATCAGCACAAGCTCTGCTCCTCTCATCTTGTACTTCAGGAAAAAAAGACATATAAATTTGGTTGTCTTCAAAAAATAATTAACCGCATGCAATGCAACACACCATGTAGCCAGGACAGCAATTTACTTTTTAGAACATGCTAGTGTTCCAAACTTTGCTGATTCTGTTAACATATTTGAAAAGCTCTGTCATGCAACCATTTGATTTCTTTATTACAGAGTGCAAATATTAAGGTGTATAACTTCCCCTCACATGGCTTTTGGTTCAAGCCTTGCCCCACTTTGCTAGCCCCTCTTCTGAACAAATTCAATTCAATAAGTCCTTAAAGCCATTGGGTTTCCAGAACTGCATACAGCTTTCCACAACAGCTTCAAAGAAATGTAAATAACTTGTTTCTGTTGTGACCTACTAGTTTTTCGTACTGCCTCCTCACAATTATAAGAGATACAGTCTGTCAAAAAGCTCTAATTATCCCTTTATACATTAAGAACACATGACAATGACACTTAGTCTTCCAAAATTCTTCCTTTTCACCGAAGCTATTTATGTGAAAAGTTTCTCCAAAGTCATCCCTATGTGCTAGAACTACTTCCTTCCCATCCCACATTACTATGTTAATAAACTACAAATACTTCAGGGCAAAACTATTAAAATGCATCTGTTTTTTTAGACACCGTCTATCTCACAAGTACTTGATACCAGACTTTCTCTAAATCTACAAACTCTTAAATGCTTAACAAAAGATTACTTTTTTACAGTAAATACTTACATATATAATCCACATCAGTACTACTTTGTAAAGCTTAACAGAGCACCCTTTTTTAAATAAACTATAAATAAAATGGCATGGCTGACTAATCCAGTTAACAAATGCATGTATAAATAAATAAATCCTGCCATATGAAAAAGGAAGTTCTAACAATTAAACTCTGCAGTATTATTCTTGATTTTGTCTGCACTGTATTCCTTTTTCTTTAATCTATTTTTGACACCCCAGTTCTGCTTACCACTGATGATCAGACATCTCCACTCCTTTCAACATCCCTTATCCAAGGAAGGGACTCCTGGCTCAATCCTACTGCACCCTACAGCTGGGGTCTCCCTCTCTATGGACAGGTGACCTCACAGCCCTGCACACATTCTGACAAAGTGGAGTGCCAGAATCCCACTGTAACCTTGCAGGTGGTCCCCTCCCTTTCCAGTGAGAGAAGAAACTCATGGCCAATGACCCACAAAGACATCCACTTATCCCCAATTAATGAGATACGACACTCAAGCAGTGAACAGGGTATGAGGACTTTTATGGGAAGAAAGTTCCTAACTGGATACAGCAAATATGACACATGCTTCATCACCCATGCCAACATGCTCAGACCCCACCAACACCTCTTGCTACCTAAAACCTTCCTTGTGATCAGAAAGACATGCCTTGGTATCCACTAAGTCACTTCCCCAACTGCAGATAGATCCTGACCTCAACCCCAGGATAGAAAAGCCCATAATTTCTGCCTGCACCATGAACTTCCTGAGTGACTACTTCATCTTTGGTTGCCCCTGCCATAGTCAGGGTTCCATCTTTCTAAGCTACTGGTGCAGGTTTTGCTTCTGATTTCTGACATTTCACTATACATGTTGTTACTTTACTGCCATTACTTGTTATTTGAGTAAACATTTTGTTATTTTCCTTGCGTGCTTTTGGTTATCTTGCAGTTTTCTGTGGTTTTCTACCCAGCTATGGCTGAAAATGGTCCAAAGACTGGCCCAACTACCTGGTTATCAAAATAATGAATAACTGAATGAATAAATCATACAACTCATCAGAAATAAATACTCCAAAGCCTCTTCCTACATATTTTGTTGAAACTACAGTTGTGTAGTTTATTCCTTGATGTTTCTTTCAATGAGCATTAATTTGAATTTCTCAGTATTAAACTGAAGTTGCTTTATATCAGACCTTTTCTGCAGTTTAGCTGCATTTATTTCCACTCTCCCCATATGGCCCAGTGTATGCAGTTCTAATGCCACCTCTCTTCCTTCCAGTCCAAGTGCAACATCACTTATACAGACATAAAAGATCCTGGACTGGTATCAGTACATCCCCTGTCCCCAATGAGACTTCTCCAGTAATATCTCCATCCCTTCCAGCAGACACCATTTGCATTATCCTCCAAAAAGTGGTATGCAACCAGCCTTTTAAATAGGGTGCCATCTTGTCACCCTTTTAAAGGCTGCTCGATGCTTTTAACAGTCTCATGTGTGGCACTGAGCAAGTCTCTTAACAAAAGCCACATAATTCCCCTACACATAGTAAAGTACAGTTGTGTACACTTACCATAAATGAAGATATTAGAGTGTATTCACTGTTGCAGTCATCACACTTGGGTTATCTGCCTGCAGGTAGCCCTCAGTCGGCCCGAATACCAGAGACTTAGTATTTCTGCGTCGGATGCTCTCGCTCCTTCCATGACGTCAGGGGTATAAAAACAGGCAGCCGACGCCATTACATCAGTTTTTCTTGCCCCAAATGTCAGGAGCCCCCAAATAGGGAGCTAGTATATGGTGGGGAAAACACCTACATTTATGGTAAGTGTATACACCTGTACTATGTTCTTCATGTTTCACTGTTGCAGTCATCACACTTGGGTTGATTCCCAAAGCTGAAGAAGGGTGGAGGCAGTCCAGAAGAGTTAGGGCTGGCTAGTAGGCCTTGCTAGACTACTGTAGCAAATCCTGCCCTGGATTTGGAAAAGATAGGCAGGTGGTAATACTTGGTGAAGGTATGTACTGAACTCCAGGTAGCAGCTTCCTGTATGTCCCTTGTAGGGACTCCCCTCAGAAATGCTGTAGATGTAGATGTAGCTCTAGTGTAATGTGTTCTGACCCTCTGAGGGATTATTTTTCCATGGTGCTTGTAGCAGAAATGGATGCAGTGTGCCATCCATTTGGAAATGGTTTGTTTTGAAATGGCTTTGCCCTCTACCCCTGTTGCAAAGCTAACTAGCAGCTGGTCAGATTTTCTGAAAGGCTTAGTCCTATCAAGGTAGAACCTGAGCTGTCTGTGCACGTCCAAAGAGTGCAGGATCCTTTCCCCTTTATTTTGAGGATTAGAGAAGAAGGTTGGCAAATGGATGGATTGGTTGAGAGCCATACTGGACACCACTTTAGGCATAAAGGAAGGGTTAGTTCTGAGGGAAACCCTGTCAGCATGGAAAATAATGAAAGGTTCCACAGCCATGAGTGCTTGTAGCTCAGACACTCTTCTAGCTGAAGTGATGGCTAGAAGCAAGGCTGTTTTCCAAGAGAGGAATTTTAACTCTGCTGAAGCAGCAGGTTCAAGTGGAGGAAGTGTGAGCTTTTCCAGAACAAAGTTAAGGTCACAAGTGGGGATGGGGGTTCTCCTTGATGGCCTTAAGTTGTTTGCCCCTCTCAGGAACTGTTTGATGAGAGGGTGAGAGAATAGAGGTGGTTCAGTATTGTAATGAGCTGAAATGGGAGAGGCATGGATCTTAATAGAGGAGAAGGACAGGCCTCTGTGAGTAGTAGTTCTGCTAGGTAATCCAGGATTAGAGGTAAGAAGGGCAGTGCTGTGTCCTTTCCTTTAGACTGAATTCAAGAACAATACCTTTTCCACTTTTCAGCATAGGATTTCCTAGTACTGGGCCATCTGGCTTCAAGGATGACGTCCAGCACCTGCTTGCTTAGGGTTGCTGGTGGGGTATTTAAGGAATAAACCAGACTGCAAGATTTAGGGTTTGCAATTGTGAATGGAAAATCTGTCCTTCCTGCTGAGAGAGCAGGGTTGGGGTCTGGTGTAGGTGCCAGGGTGGCACCATTGTTAGGCTGCGCAGGAGTGGGTACCAGTGCTGGCGTAGCAAGTCTGGGGCAATCAGATTTGTCCTTGGCCTGTCTTGTTTTATCTTGAGTAATACTCTTGAGATAAGTGCAGAGGGGGAAAGGCACAGATTGAGAGGTTTCCCCATTGAAAGGATAGGGCATCCACCTTCCAGGCCCTGCTGTGAGGGTTCCTGGTGCAGAATTTGCTTAACTGGTGGATGTCGGGAGAGGCAAAGAGATCCACCTCTGGGGTCCCTCATTTCTGGATGAGAAGGTTTAAGCTGCTGGGCTCCAATTTCCACTCGTGTGGGTCTAGGATATTTCTGCTGAAGTTGTCTGCCAGTGAATTTTGTTTGCCTGGCAGAAATTGAGCTTGTAGATGAACTTGGTTGTCTAAGGCCATGTTCCACAGGGCCATGGCTAACCTGTAGAGTGGTTAAGAATGGGTTCCCCCCTGCTTGTTGATGTACCACATAACTGTGGTGTTGTCTGTTTTTATCAGCAGTTGTCCTGGAAAGAGTAGGTATCTGAAAGCTGTCAGGGCATTCTGTACAGCTAGCATATCTTTTTGATTGATGTGCATGAGAATTTGCCTTGGGCTCCAGTCGCCCTGAATACATTTGCCCACCATGTGAGCCCCCCACACATAATCAGATGCATCTGTGGTTAGGGTCTGGGCGGCATGGGATTGAGTAAAATGCAGTCCCTTGTTGTGGTTGCATGCTTCTGCCCACCAAAGGAACTCAGTCCTTAGACAAGGTATGATAGGAATGACTGTTTCCAGGTCCTGAGAATGTTGACACCAAAGACTTTTTAAGTACCATTGAAGTTTCCTCATATGCAGTCTTGCATATGTTATTAGCAGAATACATGAGGCCATGAACCCTAGCGCTTGCAGTATTTTTCTTGCAGATAGCTGGGTTCTGGTGGCCATTTGTTTGAAATAGTCGGTCAGATAGACCTGTTTTTCTGAAGTGAGGAATGCCATCTGGGAAGTTGTGTCCAAGCTTGCAACCAGGAATACAATCTTTTGACTGAGTACCAGTTGTGATTTCTTTTCATTGATGGTGTACCCCAATGAAGTTAGAAGGCTTTTTACAAATGTCAGGTGCTGAAGCACCAACTCCTGACTGTCTGCCTGAATCAGGCAGTCGTCCAAGTATGGGTAAATTTTAATATTTCTCTGCCTGGAGTATGCAATGGCTGGAGCCAGACATTTTGTGAATACCCTGGGTGCAGTAGATAAGCCAAAGGGAAGTGTAGAGAACTGATAACGCATAGACCCTGCCCTAAAAAACAGATATTTCCTGCATGACTCCCTGATGGGGATGTGCAGATAGGCTTCTTTTAAGTCTAGGGTGACTAACCAGGCATCCTTGGCTAACATAGGGAGAAGCTGTTGCAGTTAGGTAAGCCTCTTGAATTTTGGTACCACCAGGAAAGTGTTGAGAATTGAAAGATCCAGGATATGGTGCCAAGAGCCCTCTTTCCTGGGTACCAGGAATAGTCTGGAGTAGAATCCTTGACCCCTCTGTTCTACTGGAACAGGCTGAATAGCTCTGATACTGAGCAGGGAAAGTACTTGGTTTTGAGCCTCTGCCCATAGTTTGGGGGAAGGTCTGGAAACCTGCTTGGGGTTGGCAGTGAATGGAAATAAAATTTGTACCCCTAGGTTCATTGTATGAGGAGAGAAAAGCTGGACAGTTTTTACAATTACAAACTACAGAACATATTCACTTTAAATAGATATAATAAAACACTGTGGCATTTTTTTTCACAGTGAATCAGATATGTATATGCATTAAAACTGTATGTATAGTTTAGGATCAACAGATGAAATGCCACACATAGTAAGTACTGAAACTGAACGTATACAATTACTACAAAAAGAAATATATGTTTAGAGATATGTTAGAAATATGTTCAGATGTAATGTCATTTAACTATAGGTTATCAGATTTTTCTGATATGGTCTACCCAGTGAGATTCAAAGATTCTTGTTGCCTTCACTCCACACACCTTCAGTTAATAAATAAGTTCTTTCATCAAAATGTGTAGTTTTATTTTCTTTAGTACAGAGGTCATTTAACTAGTTTGCAATTTCACATCGCTCTCTCTCTCTGTCTCCTACTTACAATATTGCATTTTGGACTCAAATCTACCTTTATAAAGTACAGATCTTTTTTTTCCCCAATGTACATAATACCACAGGATTAATCCCATTAGGTCTCATGCCTTTTATGCATTTATGATTAATATTTCTTCCATGACCTCCCTCTATAAAAAGAGTTAAATCACACACACCCTTACATTTTTCCTGTCTAGCATATTTATCACCCCATAAACTTTTTTTGGCATAATCAAATTACAAGTAACTTCAATTTCTACTTTTACTCTGTTAATGTCTGCCCAACTTCCCTTTTATAAAGCAGAATACCTCTTTCACTCCTAAGAGCCTACAGAATGTTTGCCTTCCTTAGCACAGCTTCCTGTTTTCTCCTCATTATGCGCCTTTACTCCTCAGTTAAGTTGACACAGTTCTCTGTCCTATTCATTTTATTCATTCAGTTCTGGGTCACAGGTAAGCCACAGACCATCCTGACAACCAACTGGCATAAGGCAGAGAACTAATTTGTACCGAATGCCAGTTTCCTTATACCTCACAAATGTTCACAGTCCTGATGCTCTCTGACACCCATCTTGAGAAACACAAGTGTCTTTTTTTTCTTTCTTGTTTTGTTTAGAAGATTCAGCCAATGACACATAGTCTGTGTGGGAGCAATCTTGATTTTTCCTACAGTCCACCCCAACTTGATAATTAGTGTTAAAGTATACTTATGTACTGTTCACCTTCACAAAGTTAGTTCAAATGGAGTTCAGTACCAGTTCTGTGTGACTTGAATTGTGAAGCTGTAATTATTGCGAATGACAAGACAGACAATCACACTTCCTCAGATGACTTCACCTCAAATTCTAGAAGTGTCAGTCCTGCTAACATCTTGGATACAAAATGTAACAGATTAAATGCATTATGTGTACAAGATGAGATGGCATTCCTATGTACCGATTACGTGCACTAAAGAAAACTGTAGCTCCAGGACAGTATGCAAATGAGTTGCGCACTACAGCCTAACAGAACTTGCATGCATTCAGTAAAATATAAAAAGGTATGCTACTAGCAAACTATAGCAAATTATATTAATTTTTGTTAATGTATTATAAAAACATTCGCTATTCAACTAATTTACGTGTCCTCATCTATAACAACCACCCTTTCCCCAAAGAAAAAAGTGTACATCGCACTGCTACTTTGTAATACCTGCATAGAGGAAGACCAATGAACTTTCGGGGAAAGGCAGAGCACTCCAAACTTTTTTCCCAGCAGGTGTGTGGGAAGGCTGTCACAGTACTTGAAAATGCCACTTCAAGTCTGCCAGACGCCTCGTTCCTGTAATGGGTAAGTACAGATAATTGAAAGAAGGTATAATTTAAGTCTCCTTAAGATTTCAATACAGGCTTTCACTCAAGGCATGATAATGACGGACTTAAATACTGAAGTCTGCCTGAACAGGCAGAGTCTGTCTATGACACTTATGTCCCTCCCTCATTTCTTCTGCCACTGAATCACCTTGACCTCACACCTTTGGTCCAGCACTGGTGACAATAACTAATACACATACAGATACAGATACTATTAGTCCAAAATTAGCAAGAAGATAGAAAATAGTGTACTTCAGAAGCAAATGCACAAAGCTGTCATACAACGGAAGGGGTACAGGTGTGTTAAATGCTAATTCACTTTAAACAGGTTGGTAAAGCCATATGTTTAGCTGTTTATTTTGCACTCTTAATTCAAGCATCTCTTCTCTCCCAGTATATTTCTCTAATAGCATGTATGCTAATTTCAGCTATATTATACCTCATCACTATTCTGGGTCTGCAAAACCTAGTTCCCTTGGTCTGAAGTTCCCTTGCTCATGAAGCACCATGTCATGTTTTTAACCAATGTTTAAAATCACAAACCCATCAACAAACAATCATGAAACTTTACATAAAATAATAAAAAATCATCAAGTATGACAAGGGCAGCGGATTACAGCACTTAAGATACATTCACAAACCATGGGTACATGGAATATCAGGGTAACAGGGAACACCTGGAAGTAATTAAGCTACTGCAATAATAAATGATAATTTACTTATGTGAAAACATAGCTAATGAGAAAATAACCACACCGGGGAGCCAGACGGAGAGGGATGGATGTGACTGGTTACCACATGCTCTTCCATCGGGGGGGGGGGGGGTTGAAACCAAGAGTCCCAAAGCAAGAGCTACACCCTGGCACTACAGCATTTAAATTAGGGTTCCTGGTTACAAAATTACCATGAAGGAGTGCACATGTACTATACCCTGGGCTCATGATGGTACAGAAGTATGCATTTACACTAGATCCAACCCAGCAGGCCAACAGTAATATGCAAGAAGTAAACCAATTTGCTTGCTTCCACTGGATGAAAGTTGTGATTCACAGTTCCCACCTCCCTCCACAGTTTCCTAGGATGCCAAGTGTCAGGAGAAATGAACGGGCTAACAGCATACAACAGTCTTTTTGGTCATGAAGGGAGGGGCAGGAGCCAAATAAATCTTGAAAGGCACCAGATATACGATTGACAACTATCTTGTAGAGTTACATTTAAAATAAATAAAATATGCAGTAACAGTGGGACATCGCAATGCATCATTTAGAATTCTTCCTCACAGCACTAGATTTTCCAGTTTGGTTATCGGCTGAATTGCCCCCTATGCACAAAAAGCATGTCCTCTCTGTGTCCACATGTATTTTCACAGGTGGTCTGACTTCCTCTTACATCCCAGAGGTGATCCTCAGGTGACTTGGTGATCCTCCAAAAAGCCTACACAGGTGTATATGCTCTGTTCCTTAGTTAGACTGGCATCCTGCCTAAGATTGCTATCTCTGCCTTAAACCCATTCAGTGCCAGGATTGACTCCAGCTCCTAGTGACTATAAGCTGGACAACGTAGGTGATCAAGCAATGCCTAACGCCCACAAAATGGCAGAAATTCTCATTTTTACCACCAGAAAATATCAGGCAGAGCCTCCCTGCCAAAAAATAAAAAAATAAAGTTGACTACCACACCAAAACTAAGTCATGCAGTGTAAACAAGGCAAGAACCGCTCACAGTTCTCAATTGCCTGGGTGAGAAAATTAGTTTCACAGACTTCTTACTACATCTTCTTCTTCTTTCGGCTTAGGGGTCGCCACAGCGGATCACCTGTCTGCTCATGGGAATAATCCTGGTAACACAATGCTACAAGTTCAAAAACACACCACCAACAACCCAAGTTTATCTTGTGCCCAGGGGTACAAACAGGCACTTTGATGAAGACAACTAAACTCCAATTATCCTTCAGCCCTTTTTAGTAAGGCCACAGGTGCAGAAGTATAGGAATACATGTCTCCAATGATCTTTTTACACATGCCTGTGGTATGAGGAAGTTAAAAGCAGATTTCAAGCGACACTGGCAAGCCTTTTGCCATTTTAAGCAATGTTACTTTTTTCATTCATGTTGCTAAAAGCATTCAACAGTACTTTTTATTTTAAAATAATTTTATTTGTTTTTAAAACAAAAATAGTGAAATGCTTGTGAATTCAAATTAATATTAATGAGCTTTGAAAGGTTTTATGACCTTGATATATCATCTGGAGATGTGAAATGCTTCTAGGAGGAGATTCTTTGCATGTGTGTTTTCTAATAGGACGACTATGGAAACTTTTAGTGTTGATCACAGACTGGATATGGGCGGGGGAGTCTGAAGATGATGACATGGACTTTGAAGTGCTCACTCTCTCTTTCCATGATTTTGGAAACATTCATCCGTGTGTGTGCTGGCTGGATGTGTCTGGGATCGAGAGTACTGTCAGTTCCACAGGGAAACAAAACTACAAGTGCTCAGGCAGACAATGTCGACAGCATGACAGTGTTACTTAACATAAATAAATATTTTTATGAATTATTTACAAACATATTACTGTTAAGAATGCCCCTATATGTACAGAATTTTTTAAACATGCAGCACTGTCCTTATACGTGCAGACTAATGTTGTTCTGGTATGATCTGACAGTTACTTTTAGATTAAGAAATGTGTGTAAACTAATTGTATGACTGCCAACCTGTTAAATTAGAAAAATGTTAATTTAACAGGTTGGCAGTTATGTAACTGCTTTACAAGTATTTTCATTTTTACCAATTAATCATCAATTTTCTACTTGTTTACATAATTATGTCCTGCTGTTATGTGATAATTGCTGCAGCTCAACAAGGGGACATTTTATGGTGCTTCTGTGTTCATCAGGAGTTTTAAAAGGTATTTATTTTATTTTTAGTTACTAATAATTAAAAAAACGTTGGTTTTCCAAAGAGTAAAATCACTCTTTTATGGAAAAACAAAGTTGCATTAAAATATCTTGCACTTGACCTATAACTGAGTTACTAACAGTCCTCTGGAAAATGCATACTTTTCAAACAGGATTAAGACAATTTACATCAGACGTTTCTGGTGCTAAAAGGTTATTTATTCTGAGCATCCTACTATTTATTTTACAACATCTAAGCCTACTACTACATTAACAGCACTAACACCCTGTAATTTCAACAGACCAACTTGTTTGAGACCGTGTTTTACCATTCTATTTTAATATTTCTTACTGCAGTGTAGCCAATACTAAAATGACTCTTACATATAAATTACTTGTATTCAAAAACATTTTTCAAATAGAATATTTTAAGTAAACTAATGATTTATTCTTAACGGTATTTTCCCAAATTTATAATGGCATTTATTCACAGTTCCAATTAATGGCTGAACAGGATAATGCAGTTAATCTGCAGAAATGAAAATTAAACTCACAACACTCCAATACCAAAACCTAAAGAATTTCTCAGCAGTATTGCAAAATTCAGCCTATGGCTATAAAATAAAACTTTATAGTTTGTTTCAAAAATTAATGATATTAGCCTCAAAATAAATTAACTGCCTTCCTTTAATAGCAGAATTATTTTATTAAAATATCAGTACTGCCACATTTAATATTTATAGTCTGTATTTCTGGGTCTATATTAGCACATCAAAAGCACAGGTCAGCGTATGCCTGTTCGCCAACCAATAAAGAGTGAAATGTTATTTCCACGAACGGCTAGGGGAAAAAAAAATCGCTTAGTTATAATCATATATTTATCTTTTTTTCCCCACTTTATTGCAATCTCAGAGTTGGCGTATTTAGTTAGAGGGGTGTGGTGGGCACATAATCCTGTCTCGTTTCTGCTTGGCCCCTAGGAAAAAAATTTGCTAAAGTGTCCGTTCGCAAAAATGACAGTTCGCTCTTTGTTGGTCAGCGAACAGGTGTTCGCTGACCTGTGCTTTCGATGTGGTAATATAGCCCCGTATTTCTTTGTACCCGCCATCCCTCATATTTTAAAAGTCACGGTTTTAAAAAAAATGGCTCTTTTTACTTCTTGAGAGGGCACTCTCTCTATTCTGTTTGGTTACACTACCACTCAGAGCTGTAATTTAAACATCATTATTTAGGTGAATATTTTTTCTTAACTGACACACAGCTGCTACTCTGGACAAACTCTTAACAAAATTCAGAGGTTGCAGAAATTTTTAATAATTAGAGTGCAAAGGATTTGTCCAGATAAAATCACTTTAGCTAGCAGATCTAGGAGACTCTCTTGTCTGATACCCTTTCTGCGGGAGGAATAAATGCACCTTGTTGAAGTTTCTCGTAATTTATTCAATTTGTAGGCAGATGGACGAGTGTTCCTGTTAATACATTAAATTTAACAGATCAGTTATTTAAATGCAGTTACAGACAATGGTGGGAGAGTCCAGGGGAGTTGAGTAGAGGAAAATATCGGAGACAGAAAAACAAGCAGCCAATATGAAAGTTAAGAGGTGTGTCCCTTATTTGAATATTCCTGAAAAACCAGCAAGGTTTACCAGCTCAGCAGTCTTTTTTTTTTTAAATATAGTTCTATGCTGGTAGCTCACTGTGTGTTGTCATGTTTTGTTTCTTAAAAATAAAAACCTTGTAACTAAGAATGTGGTACCAAAGACTGTCTTAGCAGAACCTTTACCACCCTCTTTAGCCAATTCAGAGTTGTGAGGGAGCAGAAGTCAATCCTGTCACTCAACTAATACTGAATAAGGTGCCAGACCATTACAGAATGCATATATATATATATATATATATATATATATATATATATATATATATATATATATATATATATATATATATATATATATATATATATATATATATATATATATATAGCAGTGCACGTGTACTCCTGTGGGCAAACTGGAGAAGAACCAGTTCACCTCACATCATTTCTGGGATGCAGAAGACCCACATGGATGAAAGGAGGACATGCAGACTCTGCACAGAAGGCAGCCATGGCATGAATTAAAGTGAATACACATGCACTGTGAGGCAGCAATATTAACTACTGTACCCCTAATAAACTGTGCATTGGTACCTACATCGTTATAAATTGTGTACAGACTGCTTATTAATAACTACTGCCCAGCAAGAATTGGTCTTTGGCATTTTTTATCAAAGCACTACACAATGACAACTGGAGAGCACAACTCTTTGACCAGAAGTGTGCAGACCTCTTCCCATAAAACAAAGCAGTGTATGGAACACTTTACTTCACTATTTTCATTTCCAAGGATTGGAAACCATTTGCTTTCACTTACAGATATTATTCAAACAAACAAGGATTATTTCAGGTACGGAAAGGACAATGCAGACAACTAGACAGGACCACATAGTTCAGTTAAAGGAAAAAGCAACTACTCAAACCAAATAATAATCAATATTATTCCAGTACCGTAGCTTAAATGTTTAGGAAGGAACAGAAGCGGTATAAATACATAAACAGCTACTGAAAAATGTTCAGTGGTTTGTTTACAGACGTCTTCTGGAGGGAAATGAAAAAAATGTAAACATTAGATGTAAGGACTCCAAAGTAGGACTACAAATAGTGAAATGAGTACTTTAAATATGGAGCTCACATGCAACCAATTAGATTTAATAAGCAGGCACTTATAACAATGTACAATGAAGAAAAGTCCTTACAATGCATAATGAATAGCATGTGTACATCATACCGTTATTATGGAACCTTATGTACTATTCCAAGTATGTAACTGAAATGGCATAAGATCAAAACCTGCAAGCAGCCATGCTCCAGTGCTGTAGTACATGCTGTCATTTCCTTACTTGCTTAACAATGTTACTAGACAGCCAAAACATGTGTTAGTTTGTATTCTGGTTGTTCCAACCTAAATATGTTGGTTATCTCATTACTGTGTCATTTATAATGTCATATATATATATATATATATATATATATATATATATATATATATATATATATATGTTTAAAATACATACATTAAAACAGATAGCACCACATAAAAGTGTACATACATAACAGTTCCACTGTACAGTTAATAAATTCATAAACTTTGAAATGTGCCAGTGCCACAGGTGTTGAAGTATACATACATTTTAAACGTTAAGTGATCCCCTAAGCTTTCTCTATTTTTTATACATTAGTATTGAAGAAACTAAGCAGAAATGGGAGGCTGTTGTAACATTCAGCTTCTATTGGGTGTCAACAGTGCAACTGCCTGCCTACACACTGCTCCCCCCAAAAAATGGGCAATCTGACACTGGCCATTCAGTCACACATTCCCTAGCCAACTCGTCTGGTGCCTGAGCAACTCAAATTTGCGTCTTGGTTGTAGTCAGAGCTTTCTCCCTCTATGCCATGAATCCAGACAAATATTACAATTTTAACATTTTTTTACACATGAACTTTATCTGTATTCACTGATTCAGATAATTAATCACATCTACTTGCTTACTTGGTTACTCACTTCGAAGTACTATTACATCTGAAGCAAGAGGAATACATTGACATAAGGAACCACAATAAAACACAACAAAGTCCATGTCTGTCAGTTTTATTAAGCTGAAACACCAGAAAAGTCACGTTTATTTAAACAGATTTTTGACTGATGTACTTTTTTCCATCCCATATCCATCCCATGTAGATATTACGTACCCAACACACTAGTCATAGGTGACTCTATAGTCAGGCACACTGATGTCCCACTCACCAGGCTAAACAAGGAGAAGGTCACTGTCAGCTGCCTGTCGGGTGCCAGGATCCGCCACATAACCCACGCACTCAGGTCACTCCACAACAAGTACAAATATGACCCTGTGATTGTCCAAGTTGGTGTGAACGACCTGAGACGTACCTCCTTGGACTACATGAAAAGAGACATGGAAGAACTCTCCGATCTTGTAGCCCAGGCAGGTATGACCCTAGCCCTGAGTAGCATCCTGCCATCGCCCAAAATGATACTGCAGTACAAGAACAAATGATCGACTTCAACAACTGGCTAAGCTTCTGGTGTCATTCTAAGAGGATGCAGTATCTGTCTGCCTGGGACGACATGGTCGACAGACCACGATGCTTTGCCAGAGATGGCCTGCACCTGTCACCCCTGAGATTCCAGATACTGGCAAAGGCTCTTGACGCCCCTATAGTGTCTTTTTTAGGCAAGGTTCAAATGACAAATTCACCACCATAACAGGAACAGGCAAGCAAAAACTGAGGGTAATGCTACTCAATGCTAGAAGTCTAAATCTCAAAATGCGCTCACTCATGGCACTCCTTAAAATGGAAAACATCGATATCTGTGCAGTGACTGAGATCTGGTTCAAGGTTCCAGAGAGCACCACTGCATTACCAGGCTATAACTCATACGACACTTTTCGGCCATCTAACCTGGACCGGAACACCAAAGGTGGAGGCGTGTCCATATTCATTAAGGATATCCACACCTCCAGGCTAGTTGCTCAACATAATGCAGCCGAGGTTATCCAAGTGCAACTAACTCTGGGTAAAACTGCAATCCAAATTGTAGCTTGCTACAGATCCTCCACCATGCCCTAGGATTTCCACTCCTCTTTTCTTGATGTTTGTTTGTGTCTTTTGGCTTTTCCCGGTTAGGGGTCGCCACAGCAGAACTCCGGTCTGCTAATGATTGGCAGTAGAGTTTTACATGCTGGCTTGCCGGGCCTAACGCATAACCTTCAACAAAGGAACGCCCATTCACGCATGTCGCCACACAGAAGACGCTCTAACTGAGAACTGAATGGGCAATGTCTAACTGTGAGGCGAAAATGCTACCGCAGCACCACCACCGCAGTATACTCCTCTTTTCTTGATATACTGGAAAATATTAGGATTCAACCAAACACCCTAATATTGGACGATTTCAACTACCCCACCATTAACTGGGAAAACTACTCATGTACCAACACCTTCGCTCAGCGCTTTCTGGAATTCATAAATTCCACTGCCCTGGATAAACTTATCCACACCTCCATCAGGGGCAACAATATCCTAGACCTAGTCATTACCAACATGAGTGACGAGTATTCCACACCTGAAGTCAACTCCTCTTTGGTCAGATCCGACCATAAGCTAATCACCATAGATATCCACATCCCGCCCCCACCCCCCCCATTAAGGAAACCATGGTAAAACATTTCTCCAAAGCCAACTTCATCCTTCTTAAGACAGAAGTGGTGAACTTCATGACACCCATGCAGATGGACAATACAGCTATGACTGCTGAATCCTACACAAATGCATTCTATAAGCACTTACACAAGTGCATGGATCATGCTATCCCAAACAGAACCAAGATGCTAGCCTCCAAAAAAGAAAGCCAATCTGGTGGTCTCCTGCCATAAACAAACTTTACAACAGAAGGAAGAAATTGTTGCAAAAGAGAGTAAAATTCCATGAGTGGAGGAGCTCCCTGGTCAGCCGCAGCAAGAAGATGAGATCCCTTTATAAGATCCTCCAAAGCTAGCTATGAAAACATGATTGCCACTGATTCTAAAGACAACCACAAAGCATTCTACAGCTATGTCAAGAATCTCAATTGCAACGCCCAGATCTGCTCTGCGTTACAGCACAATGGCACAAAAATTACAGAACCATCTGACATTGCCAACATCCTGGCAGATAGGTTCAGTGCTAACTTTATCCCCTCTCACCCCCTAAAGGGCCCATATCTATACAGGAAGAATGCAGAGTCCCTGTAATCACAACTTCACAGGTAAAAGCAGCACTCTCTAAAGCCAAAAACACAACATCCATGGGACCGGACAACATCCCAGGCTGCGTTTTACATGAACTTCAGAATGAACTGGCTCCCCACCTAAGCACCATGTTCAATCATAGCCTCACATCAGGCTTTGTTGCCCACTGAATGGTGAACAGCAACAGTTATCCCACTCCACAAAGGGGGAGCCACCACTGATCCTGGGAACTATCGCCCTATTAGCCTGACGAGCCTGGTCTGCAAGGCCATGGAACGTATCATCATGGAATTCATAAACAAAGACAATGGTAACCTCCAAACTCTGGACCCCACCCAGTTCGGGTTTGTGAAAGGCGGATCTTGCCTTCTGAACCTGGTCGACTTCTTTGAGGAAGTCACCAAAGCCGTAGACAAGGGTAAGTTGGTTCACACAGCCTATCTTGACCTCGCCAAGGCTTTCGACACCATCCCCCATTCTGGAATTATAGCTAAACTCATTAAACTAGGTATAAATCCCTATGTCACAAGATGGATTGCCAATTGGCTGACTGACGGAACCCACACTGTAAAAGCTGCAGACTCCAAATCTGACTTCAAACCAGTGACAAGTGGAGTACCACAGGGTTCAGTCCTGGGATCTCTCCTGTTTGGTATCTACTTCTCTGAAGTACAGGCTAACACAGAAGGCCTCTGGCTAATGAAGTTTGCAGATGACTGCAAACTAGGAGCTATAGTTGAGTCCCCAAATGATGTGGACATCCTACAGAAGGGTCTCACTGAGACAGATGCTGGTGTCAGAGCCATGGCCTCAAGCTCAATGCCAAAAGGTGCATTGTTATCCCCTTTGTTAAAAACTCTGTACCCATGAACTACCACATAGGCGGCCGTCTTCTTAACACCGAATGTGTGATAAGAGACCTTGGAACCCAGGTGGACAGTAGTCTCTCCTTTGATAATCACATTGCCACAGTAGTCAGGAAATCCTTCTACATGGCACACATCATCACAAAAAGGTTCTCATCCAGGAAAAAAAGAGGTCATTGTTCCCCTCTACTCGATACTCATTAGACCCATTATAGAGTACAACGCCCCTTTTGGAATGTACCTCACAAGACATCTGCAGCAGCTGGAAAGGCCATAGAAGTACCTCACAAAGAGAATTACTGGCCTCAAACAGATGTCCTACACTGATCGTCTCAAAAAACTCCAGTTTTACTCTGTAGCATATCGCCTACTCCGAGGTGATCTTTGCCTAACATATAAAGCTATGTCAAACCCAGAGCTGTTGGACATGCTACACCTAAAGAAATCCTAATCCGTCCAAGCTACACGCTCTAGGGACCTAAGCCTCGTCACCACAATAAACATGACTTCCTGGAGGGATAGATTCCTGTCCCAGAGACTTCCCATACTCTGGAACAAGCTACCCATCTATGTTAAGCAAAGTTCCTCATTAACACTCTTCAAAAAAAATCTTGATGAGTGGATGGGAAATAGGAAATACACCCCGGGGATCACTTCCATGGCTCTGCTTGACAGGGGCACATTAAATTAACTTTCTTGGGTTGGCATAAGCCAGGGAACTTTGTTGGCTAGGCTTACTTAGGCCCTTGGGCCGATAGCCTAATACCTACCTATGAACCTATTAGTGTGTGCAATAAATCCCTTTTCTTCCTACTTTTAGGCCCCAAATTCAGCTTTATTATACTGGTTATAAACTACAAACTAAACACTAACAATGAAACTTGGAAAAAATATGCAATAAGACAGGCGTTCATAACAAGAACAAATTAAATAATTAGCTTAGGGTAAAATTAAGAAATTGCTCAACTGGTCCTCACTAAAAGCAAGCTCTAAAAAGTCTTCTTGGAGATCCTAAAGTAAGAGAAGGTGTAACCCTCCCTACACCAGCAAGGCAGTAAGCTGTAAAGGTATGGGGACTGATAAGCAATGGATCAACCCTAGGAACTGCTAGAAGCCCCATGCAGAACACAACATCCAGTGGGGCGTGTCTGGAGTAGTAGGAAGAATTAGCTCTTTCTTATAAGACGTACCTAAAAGATAAATGGATCAAAGAATACACATATTTTGAAGATGTTGTGTAAATCACAGAAGAAGCCTGTGTAATCTCCAGAGCACAGAAGTAACAAGCTGGTAATGAGAAGTGCCAACAAGTAACCGCACTGCAGAATTCTGCATTAGCTGTAACCAACTAAATCAAGCAACACAAAGTAAAATGTCACTGCAATAACTGAGTACACAGGAAATCAGGGCCGCACAAAGAAAGCGGGAGATCCTCAGCATGTGTCAGACACCTAACTCTGCTAAAAGTCCTCAGATGAAAGCGTGGTGAATTACCAGGGCAGACAACTAGCTTGCGAGTGTTAACCAGTCATTATAGATAACATCAAGATTAAAGTTCGGCTTATTACCACAACAAATAATAAGTATTGTAAGGAGACAGTGAAATCTCAGAAAGCATAATACATGAACAAGGCATCTGTTTTGGACATATTGAATTACAAATAGTTAAAACAAAAACAAAGCCACACATGAATAACTTTTAAATCATCTGCTGAACAATCAATACTTGCCACACATTCCTAAGAAAATGAGACTTAAAGGTGGAAACAATGATATGCTAGACTCCTGCCATGGATAAAGTCCCCAATAACACAGACCCCAGAATCAAGACCTGTGCAACTCCACATTCCAGTGATTTGTCCATTTTTTTTAACTGACTCTCTGTTAACTTCAGTTATTGGCTATGGTTGATATCATTAGTGAGCTCTGCATATAACAGAATTATTACTGCATTTTACAACATGGCAGGATCATTTTAATGACTGAATCACCAGTCACAGTGCACAGGTATCCCTTAATTACTACCGTACTGGACTTATGCCAGGGTTTGTGTCTCAGGAATGGTGCATAGCCCTACCTCTTACATGTTCAGTGTGTACTATTCAACAGTTAATATTTTAAGTTTACTTTGTTTATGTCTCAGAGTGCACCTTTTCTAACATCACATGAATCAGTGCTTGTCTGCCATTCTCTGGATGGTATATAGCATTGATTAAATTGCAGGATTATGATTGTTTTTCCACTGTTGCCATTTGAAGGCTAGTGTTTTTATAGTGGTTAGGGCAGAGAGAAACACATAAAACTTGGCACTGATGGATCACGAGAGACAGTTAAGGGAGATTATAAAAACTCTGTGCAGCACACTGATTAACACCACCACCTTACAGAATAACACCACCACCTTACAGAATTTGGTCTGTGGTTTGGATCCTGGGTGGTGTGACTTACAGATGGAGCCTGCATGTCCTCCCTGTAACCGTGTGAATTTTGACCAGAGTTTTGCATTTCCCCCTCAATCCAAGAATATGCTGATACTTGGACTGGTGAACCTCTAAATCACCCATAAGTGTGTGCATGGTATGCGAATGAGTGCAGTCAATGCATGTATCTTACAATGGACCAATAGCTTATCCAGAGTTGGTGCTTTGCTTTGTGCCTGTTGCATGCCAGAGTAAAATCAATTTCCCTTGCAATCTTGAATAAATGAAGAAGGTATCAAAGGAGGAAGGAATGAATGCATAGGATGGGGAAGTGCTGGAAAAATACATTACTGGTGCTAGGGAACAATAGACTGTCCACCTGGAATGACATTTGTTATCTTTATATGTTTTTCCATTTTTAAAAGGAAAGTACTAATGAATTAAACGTCACATGCACTGGAAAATGATAAACATGAACTTTCGGGTTTATTATCATTTTATTAAAGTGGACTTTGTCGAATGATCGTATCAGCGACTCACGTCCATGAAAAGTTACATTGCCAAATTCAGATATAGCCAGAATACATTCCGATACATGGGTCGGGATAAGGCAAGATTTGCACTTCGGCAATATTGGAGTTCAGCATTTACAACATTCGAGTTTCAGACTTTGCGCAAAGTATGTTCAACCGAGTCTTCTTCAATAAAATGTTAGTAAACCAAACTTTCATTCTCCTAGCCCCCCCATGCGCGATGCTTGATGTCTTTTAATGGGGCTTCAGGCTACCCGTGCTAGGAAGCCATGTTTGTTTTTTGTTTTTTGTTTTTTTTTTTACTCTGTTGCCTACTGAACCATCATGTTCTTCTATCCTGACTTGCAAGGGAAATGATCACTGTTGATTAATCTTGCCCCATTTTCTCCTCATGGCTTATGTGCTTGCCATCAAAGTAGGGCTTTTAATGTCAGCTAGACATGTACATACACTTTCATGACTCTAGCTGAAGTAGCCCACCACAGTCTCATGCTGTTTGTATTTAGCAAGTTGTACCACTGCTCTCTGACCAGATTAGGAGAGCTTATTTCAGCCACTTGTCACTTCTGTCTCCTCTGATCCATTCCTTCAATGCTCAGGCTGTTAATCAATTTTGGGACATAGGCAGGGCTTTATCCCTCTGTACCACAGCCACAGCTCATGATGACTTGTGTCTTATGAAACTCTCAGTAAGATAGCGAATTAACTGAAGCTGTTCAGCTGATGTTTGCCTTGCATGAAAACTAAAACAGTAAGTGAGAAGGTCACTGAAAAACCAATCAGTAAAAACAAAATGAAAACTCCAGCAAAGCTAGAACTTCCACTGAGTGACCTTCCAAACCTCTTGCATCAGAGGCACATATTCTGATGCAAGAGGTTTGGCAGATCACTTAGTGGACGTTCTAGCTTTGCTGGAGTTTTCATTTTGTTTTTACTAACTGCTTTTTCAATGACCTTCTCACTTATTATTTTAGTTTGTTGTTTGGGATATTTTTGCAGTGACCCTAATGATAATGGACATCAGCTGGTTTTAACAGCCCTGTGTTTCTTATGCTTAGTCAAACACTCTGCCTGTGCTGTGCTGACGAGGTCGTAACAAGGCTAAAATATGCATATCCACAGCTAGTGAGGTTTGGCTTTATTGGCTCGAAATTGTCCATTAAAATGACAAAACAAGTCATGGGCATTCAGAATCACCAATTAGCTGAAACACCTGATGTTCATAAGGGTAATTTGCATATATCCCATATGCCTCTGATGCAAGAGGTTTGGGAGGTCACTCAGTGGAAGTTCTAGCTTTGCAGGAGTTTTCATTTTGTTTTCACTCCTTGCGTGAAAACTGGTTGCATATTATAAACAACTGCAGGTTATTTTGGTTTTGATCCAAAAAAGCCACCAACTCGTTGGAATACACAGGGCAAAACAACACTTTAATAAAAAATAGTAAAAATATATAAAACATGTGAGCGCTTTCACAGAGTCCGCTCTGCTTCCTCAGACATACTACAGTAACTGCTGCTCTTGTTTAAATAATGATACATCTGTGTCAAGTCCAATCAGTTGACAGTATCTTGAAATAAAAATTAAAAAGACATACACTGTATAAACAATCAAATCATATAAATAGTGGACTAAAAATGTATGTAAAAAACTGTAAAAGCTTGCTCTATAAAGTTAGACAGTGTTAAAACTGTAGAATATATGCATAGATGTTAAAAGATGTGAGTGAACATAATAATCAATGTTTCAAAGCCCTGTTGCTGAGAAAAGGTTTCAGGATCTTTATTTTTAGGAAAGAAGGGTGCAGGGAATGGAGAAGATAATCAGTAAAGTACCTAGTGTAGGTTGAACGTACCATAATAGCAATAATAAGTCCTGCAGTAGCCTTGGCTATATGGGTTATATTATGGCAATGATATAGTGACCGGCTAGCTTCCAAAGCTTCAGGCTACTTTCCATGCACCCAAACTGTGAAGCAGCTCAAGATGAGCTGACTAAAATACAAGTTTGAGAGAGAAGGCCCCCCTTCAGAGCTTTCTTGCCAGCAGAGAGAGGGAGGATGAGCCCTGAAAGGGTAATGCTAGGAACAACAAAAAAATAAATGTCTAAACCCTGGCATGATACCGAAAAAACAATGGGGATGGAGGGAGGGAGTGGCTAGTGCAACAAAGATAATTCGAACATCTACTGTTATGGTAAATTTAACTTACACCGCTGTACTAAGTTCTTTATATTGATCACTGCTGCAGTAGGTTTAGTTATACAAGTAGATTACCATAACTAACCATATTTGGGAGTGGAAGGGGAAGGGCCCAGGCACCCCTGAAGAATGATCCTAGCAATGCTTTATCTAGACTTAGGAATCCAGTTTATAGTGCTTTGTAAGGGTATGTACAGCAGCTTCTATAATCCAGCCTTTTTCAAAAGGCCATACATGAAGCCAAGCCTCTGGTAGAATGGGCCTTGACCCTGCCTGGAACAGATTTGTTACGGTGAGTAGACAACCACTTGGAAATAATCTGCTTTGACACAGGTTGTCCTTTCTTCTTACCTTCTTCACAACAAATAAACAATTGATCTGAAGATCTGAAAGATTTTGTTCTGTCAAGATATTACCTGAGTTGTCTGTGGACGTCCAAGGTGTGGATATCCTTTTTTCCTCATTTTTAGGTTCAGGAAAGAAAATGGAGAGATGGATAGTTTGGCTTAAAGTAAACTCAGATATCACTTTAAGCATGAAAGAAGTATTAGTCATAAAAAAACCTCTGTCCCTGTGGAAAATGACATAGGGGTTGGCTCACAGTAAGAGCTTGCAACTCAGATACCCTTCTTGCAGAGCACAGAGCAATCAGTTAAATTGTTTTCCATGTTATGAACCTCGTGTCAGCCAGATTAGCTGGTTCAAATGGAGTAAGTGGTTGTTTCTCTAACATAAAATTAAGATTTCCACAAAGGGGACACTGATTTTCTAGAAGGCCTCTTATGCAAAGCCCCTTCCAAGAACATTTCAACATAAGACTGCATTGAAAGAGGAGGATCGATTGGCAGACATGCTGAAATGGCTGATAAATTAACCTTGATAGAGAAATAAGAATGGGCATAGGATAGTAACTCACATAAATATTTTAGAACCAGAGAACATCTAGCCCTGGATGGGTCCTGGTTTTGTTGTTGGCACCAACTAGAAAACTTTTTCCATTTGCAAGTATATGATTTTCTAGTAGCAGACTTTCTTGGCCCCATTAATGCCTACTGCACATCCTCAGAAAACAGGTGCCTAAAAGGAATTAAGACCCTATCATCCAGGTAGCCAACTGAAGATGATTAATGTCTGGGTGTATTAAACACCCCTGGTCTTGTATGAGTAGATCCAGCCTGAGAGGAAGCGTGTGATAATTGCCCCTGGCCATTTCCAAAAGAAGGTACAACCATGGTTGCCTGTGTTAGAAAGGAGTCACCACAATCATCTTGAGGGATTCCTACTGAATCTTCAGAAGCACCCTGGATATTAATAGAAAGGGTGGAAAAGTACAGGAACATTCCTGTCCAAGAAAAAGAAAAGTATCTGTCTTCCAGGCCTTATTGCATGGAGTCCTGGAAGACAGTTTTGCCAGTTGATTGCTCAGAGAGAAGGCAAAGAGGTCTAGTTGAAGAATTCCCCATAGATGGATCAAATCTTGGAAGACACCCCCCCCCCCCAGCTATTTTTCATTTTTGAGGGTCTGCCCTGGTCCTGTTTAGCTTGTTTGCCACACAGTTTTCCTGTGACATAATGTAGGATTCCTATAGAGTGAGATTGTGCTATAAATCTATATTCCAAGCTAACATGGCTTCTCTGCAAAGGGGATATGACATGGCCCCCCTTGCTTGCTTGTTGATGTACCGCATAACTGTAGTATTGTCTGTAACCACTTGATGAGGTTCCAGGGACCTAAGATGGTTCAAAGAGTGAGTGCCGTGATCAGGGCAAGCATTTCCTTGATATTTCCATGCCTGCACCTGTCCTTGGTGTCCCACACACTCTGCACTTTTATCCACCCCCAAACTGCTCTCCAAGCAGAGTCAAAGGCATCTGTGGTGACTGACTGCCTTGGAGCAGGGAGGGAGTAGGAGATACCTGGATTTAAGGATATCTGTTGTATCCACCAAAAGACTTCTCTTCTATCAAATCCCAGCACTGGGATCTGAAAATATAAAATGTATTGATGCTGAGACCAAAGAGACTTCAGATACCACTGTATCCTTCTCATACAGAGTCTTGCCAGGGGTATCATGAGAATCGTAGATGCCATGAGACCCAAAATCCTGAGGTATCCCCTTGTGGTGACTGAAGTCTGAGTGGAAAACCTTATACATAGATCTAAATAAAGATCTATTTGTTCTTGTGTAAGAAAGGATCTTTGAAATGAGGCATCTAGTTGACATTCAGGAACACAATCCTGCGTGGGGAGTAAAGAAAGACTTTTGAATGTTCTCTTGTAATCCCAGCTTGTATGAGCGATCTCTCAACCAAGAGAAAAATTCCTGACACCTTGAAAAAGACTCTGCAAAGATGGGCAAGTCATCCAAGTATAGAAAAATGTGGATACCCTGTAGCCTGCAATTACCTATAATCAGATCTAGACACTTTGTGAGCACTCTTAGTGCAGTGGGTAGTCCAGAAGGTAAGGCAGGTAAATGATAATGTGATTCAGATACACAAAACCTTAAGAAATATCTGAAGTCTGGATGAATAGGGATGTCATGATAAGCATATTTTAAGTCTAGTGTTACCAGGAAACTTGACAGAGGAAGAAGAGGTAACAGGTTGTGAAGTAACAACATTTTGAATGTGGGCACTGTTGCAAACAGGTTTAGAAGAGAGAGATCCAGAATTGGTCTACAATCATTTTTTCTTTAGCACTTAGCGGGGTTGGGAGGGTGGCTTAATGGCAAAAGGTGTTTGCCTTACAAACACAAGGTGCAGGGTTTGAGTCTCACAAGGGATAATTGGCTAGGCTTAAAAAGGCTCGCAAGGGCAGTTAGCTTAGTACTAAACTATGAACTATGAACTATGAACTATGAACATTCTTGAATAAAACCTGTTTCCCACCAGGGAAGGAGATGACTGTATCACTCCTTGGGACACTATGGGATGAAGAACAGGTGGAAACAAAAAAAATCTGATCTGCAAGATGAGGAATGACCCCCAGGAAAGGAGGAAATTCCATTTCCTACCACTGCCATCTGTAACCTTGATGAATGATTTTCAGAACTCATTTGTGTGAAACAATCTGTTGCCAAAGAGAAACATGTAGATTCAGACTTTCTGGAAGAGAAAAGGGGCCAGGGTGGGAGGAGGTCACAAGGTCTCTTGAATGGTCATTCAGACTTGTTGGACTGCTTTTGGTTTTAGGAGATTTGAGACTTCTTTTTGGGACCCCCTTGCCACTTCTTAAATTTATGTTTACTTGAATTATGTTGAGGCTGTTTGTTCTGTTTTAGCCAAAACTAGACGAAAAAGAATATCCATCCTTTGGACAATTTGGAAAAACAGATCTGAAAAATCTTACATTACCCTGGATTAGTTGCCCCTTTCATCACATTGTTTTGATAATCTCTGAAGCAGAGGAGCCAAACACTAAATTTCTGTCCAAGGGAGAATTTAAAATCTCATTTTTACATCATTTGGGGGTTCTGACAATGCAGCCATGCAAACTTGCATGAAACCGTAATTGGCCAATAGCCCTGAAGGAAGTACCAACAGAGGTATACACACACTGCAAACAAGTAGTCACCTGCGCAGTAGAAGAAACCAAGTTATTTAAAGCAGAGTTTTCTTCACAAGAAAAAAATCAATAAAACATTCCTCATACTTTCACAATCTGTCAGAACAAGCTTTAACGTATGAGCCTGACAATTCAAAATTCTGAAAATCAGAGTTAGGTTCTCCGGTTCGATTCTCAGCTGGGGTGCCTTCTGTGTGGAGTCTGCATGTCCTCCCTGTGGTTGCATGAGTTTCCTCCGGGTGCTCCGGTTTCCTCCCACATCCCAAAGACATGCAGTAGGTGGATTGGACACTCTAAATTGGCCCTAGGTGTGAGTGTGTGCCTTTTGTGGAAGGTTGGCAACTCGACACCGTAAAACTCCACTGCCAATCATGAGCGGACCGATGATCCGCTGTGGCAACCCCTAACTGGGAAAAGCCGAAAGAAGAAGAAGAGTTGCAGAACAATACACTTCTTTTCCATTACCTATCAATAATTTTTCCATTCTTATTAGAAAGCAGAGATAATCTAGAGGGCTTAAATGAAGGCTGTATACCATGTGTGACCCAGAGGGTGACAGGACTAACAAGAAACAGAGTACAAAGGATTAATCCAGATAAAATCTCTTTAGCTAGCAGACGCTCTCTGTGTCTGATGCCCTCCCTGTGGGAAGAATAAAGATGCCTTGTTGAAGTTGCCAGTAGTTTATTCAGTTAAGTAAGTAAACAGATGAGTGTTCTTGGTGTGTTGTCCCCACAGGGAGAGTATCAGAGAGAGAGTCTCTTAGATCTACTAGCTGAAGTGATTTTATCTGGACTAATCCTTTGTACTCTGATCCTTATACAAAAGAGTAGGATTGGAATTAAGTGCTTAGCAGCAGTGGAGTCAAATTGCACTATAACTGCTGGGCCATGTTTGAGAATAGTGTAAAAAATTTAAAGGACTGAGGAACTTTATATATCCCACCTGCTTTTTAGGGACAACTGGCCGACTATCAGGAAAATTGCAGGCAGTAAGTCACACACCCTCTAAAGCTGACAGGACAGGAGGAATGGGTGTAGGTTCTGTAAAATCCTTCTGTAATAACTCATAGTATTGTCTGATGGACTGAGAAACCTCAGTGTTCTCCCACTGAAAACTCTGGGACATTCTAGTAGTAGTCTCAGAGAAAGAGAAACCCCCACAGGGAGTATTGGAGATTGAACTCTCCTCTGAGTCTCAGTCAGGAATCTGAGGACAAAACCCTGAATCCTTCCCTGCATATGCCTCTTCAGATTCAGAATCTTGAATCTGTTCAGGAAAAGAGGAATCACTATTTTATGAAAAACTACTTTACAAGAAGGAACAATAAATAGCATGAATTAAACCCCAAGCCAGTCCCAGTAAAACTACTCCTATCCAAAGAAATTTGAGGAGGGATTGATACATGCTTGGTTTTCTATTTCTTTTTGACAGGAAAAACGTGGCGGACAGTGTTAATAATGGCAGCAGCAGTTTCCCCAGGGATGGGCACAGCATTCTGGCACAACAGGGACACCTTCCCCATTGCCTGTCCCAGGACAAACAAAAGCAGCTCTTCCTTGCCCACTGAAGACCCAAGAGCTGCAGAGGGCTTGGGGGGGGCTAGGAGAATGAAAGTTTGGTTTACTAACATTTTATTGAAGAAGACTCGGTTGAACATACTTTGCGCAAAGTCTGAAACTCGAATGTTGTAAATGCTGAACTCCAATATTGAACGAAGTGCAAATCTTGCCTTATCCCGACCCATGTATCGGAATGTATTCTGGCTATATCTGAATTTGGCAATGTAACTTTTCATGGACGTGAGTCGCTGATACGATCATTCGACAAAGTCCACTTTAATAAAATGATAATAAACCCGAAAGTTCATGTTTATCATTTTCCAGTGCATGTGACGTTTAATTCATTAGTACTTTCATTTTAAAAATGGAAAAACATATAAAGATAACAAATGTCATTCCAGGTGGACAGTCTATTGTTCCCTAGCACCAGTAATGTATTTTTCCAGCACTTCCCCATCCTATGCATTCATTCCTTCCTCCTTTGATACCTTCTTCATTTATTCAAGATTGCAAGGGAAATTGATTTTACTCTGGCATGCAACAGGCACAAAGCAAAGCACCAACTCTGGATAAGCTATTGGTCCATTGTAAGATACATGCATTGACTGCACTCATTCGCATACCATGCACACACTTATGGGTGATTTAGAGGTTCACCAGTCCAAGTATCAGCATATTCTTGGATTGAGGGGGAAATGCAAAACTCTGGTCAAAATTCACACGGTTACAGGGAGGACATGCAGGCTCCATCTGTAAGTCACACCACCCAGGATCCAAACCACAGACCAAATTCTGTAAGGTGGTGGTGTTATTCTGTAAGGTGGTGGTGTTAATCAGTGTGCTGCACAGAGTTTTTATAATCTCCCTTAACTGTCTCTCGTGATCCATCAGTGCCAAGTTTTATGTGTTTCTCTCTGCCCTAACCACTATAAAAACACTAGCCTTCAAATGGCAACAGTGGAAAAACAATCATAATCCTGCAATTTAATCAATGCTATATACCATCCAGAGAATGGCAGACAAGCACTGATTCATGTGATGTTAGAAAAGGTGCACTCTGAGACATAAACAAAGTAAACTTAAAATATTAACTGTTGAATAGTACACACTGAACATGTAAGAGGTAGGGCTATGCACCATTCCTGAGACACAAACCCTGGCATAAGTCCAGTACGGTAGTAATTAAGGGATACCTGTGCACTGTGACTGGTGATTCAGTCATTAAAATGATCCTGCCATGTTGTAAAATGCAGTAATAATTCTGTTATATGCAGAGCTCACTAATGATATCAACCATAGCCAATAACTGAAGTTAACAGAGAGTCAGTTAAAAAAAAATGGACAAATCACTTACTTGTGGCATGAACCTGACCTTTCATTATAACACATGCTTCACACTTAATTAACAGACAGAGAGGGTTGTATAATTTGTGGTAAGGCTGCAATTATAATAGGACTACACAAAAACAGATGATTTACATTACATAATATAGTAGCATTAATAAGTGGTTTCCTTAAGTAAATCACATATTTCAAGGTATATAAAACCTCAGCACAAAATTTCTGCTTAAGGACTACTGTGCAACTACATTTATCTCTGTTAAACAATGTAAGCCTGAAAATAGTCACGTAAACCTGGTACTAATAACCTTGTCATTCTAAGAAAAAAATGCTCAAATCCCCACCATACAAAAGATGTTTTTCTGTCAAACCTTTCCTACCCTAACTGGATCCTCCCTTTGAGAAGTACAATTGAACATGAGACACTGTACTATTTTTGGTGCAGTAATGCTGCAATGCAGCAGAACTCAGCAGTGCATACAATA
This sequence comes from Protopterus annectens, assembly GCF_019279795.1. Taxonomy (NCBI): domain Eukaryota; kingdom Metazoa; phylum Chordata; order Ceratodontiformes; family Protopteridae; genus Protopterus; species Protopterus annectens. The sequence continues at coordinate 1,474,403,349 of NC_056735.1, forward strand.
AAGTTAATTTTTATAGTCTGGTTCATGGTTTTAAGTTCATCACACAATATGGGCTCTTAGCATGGTGCCAGTATATGCTAAACAGACCTAGACTCATCACAGGGATCCCCCTTCACAGATGAGACCTGGCACAATATATTTGACAACGATCATTTATTTTATGAATGTAATATATGTATTAAACAATGGTCAGGTGTGCGACAATGTCATATTAATTAACAATACTCCTTGGCTGATGGAAGCCCCTTGCTTGCCCCTCACACTTTAACATAACAGCATTACAGACATTAATGTAGCTATAAATTAAAAAAAAAAACAGTGTCAACTGTTACTAAATGCATTGAGCGACTTACCAGTGTTACATGTAACGATGGCAGTCTGCCTTTCAAAACTACCTTCAGCAAAATGTAAAGCTGACCTTTATTCTCAGTAACCATACAAACTGTTCTTTGGCAGTGTTTAACAGCAGAGCTCATAACTTAATACGGCACACTGGGCCAGATTCAATTACACCTACACTAAGTGCACACGATTTGTATTCAAGAACATCCCTACCCCATTTGTTGTGCTTTCCAATCACTCAGGAAGATTACACTAAGTGTATATGCAGTCTGCACTGTGGTAACCTTTATGAATCCCCCTCAGTATTTAAAGCTGCAAGAAAATTAGTAGGAAAACTAAAATTAGGAGGAAGAAGGCGTGAGTTATGCTTGTGTTGTCTGTTCACTCAGAAAAGTGTACACTTAGTGTAGGCTTTACTGAATCCCAGGGTCTGTCTATTACAGCCTGGTAAAAATTCCCACCATGCATTTTTTTGCCACCATGACATGCATTTTCTAGACCTGCATGAAACCACTTCCATGTTAATCTGGCCTTAACAACAAAGTCCTTCCATTAACAGGGCCTGTGGCTACTGGTGTCTTAGGCACCTAGTCTACTACTTATCTGGCATTAAAATATCCTGTATGTGAAAAAAAAATAATGTGAAACTCCATAAGAGTGTGATACAAGAGAAGACATATTAACTTTAGTTGTGTTCTACACAATAAAAGCTATACGCAAACTGTGGTAAGCACAACTACTGCAGTTTTGAACAGATCTACACCATGCACAAAACAAAAGCATCTCTACATCTGCAAACACTGATTTACTAATGGAAAGAAAGCCCTTGTTCTATCACTGCACATTACCAGCACTGCATCCTAGCCTGAAGGACCACAACACAGAAACATGATGACACCAGAGAAGGACTGGTTGGATTACTCCTCTGCAGGTACCCCTAGGGACTGTATAAGATGGCGAATATTGCAAACCACAAGCCAGTGTTCTCCTTCCTTTCAGCAGCACTGTCTTACACCATCATGAATTCAAAACTTCTTACACTATTTTTGAACCCTCTGTCTTCTCAAGAAGACTATACCACATATCCAGGACCCTTCTTTCATGAAAAGAAGACCGGCAGGTACACTGACCAAGAGCTACAACCACCAGTCAAACTGTGACCCTCTTTTATTCTTACACATTATTTAAGCAAAAAAAAAAAAAGTGCACTCTCATGGGTTTGCTGATGTGGTAAGATGCTTTACTTCATGTCCATGTCAACTCTTTTCTTCCAGGAATACATAGATTGCATCTCCCACCTCACTTCATACTGCTTCTGGTGGTCACACTTCCCTTCAGTTTCCTACGTTCTGTCTATATCCCTGTGAAGCTGGGATATCCAGAAATGCAGACGGCGCATCAAATGGGACCTTACTGGTTGTCAACTATCTCCCTTTTTCCTCCTGGCAATGCTTCTGTTACTAATCCCTGTATTCCCCCACATTGTGCTTTATTCTTTTGGATGCATACCAACACCAAAACTGTGTAATCGCTGTTCTAAAACCAGTGCTCTTCCCAGGTATAATTTCATCACATAATGAACTTTCCTAGCAGTTTTGCAATACTTATGACCTTTTTTTTTACGTAGAGAACATCATGGCCTTCAGTACAACTTTAAGACCAATCAGGATTCTGTCTGTATTTAAGACTCAGCAAGTACATTTATACCCTCCACATCTCTCCAAACTTGAGGAAAAGTATCCTGCTGTGGTGAAAATGGGAAACATTTGAAATTACACAAAACAAACTTTGAAAAACTGAGCTATCACAGAAGCGGCATAATCATAATTAAGCTGTCTTTATTAACGTACTCATTATCAGATTAAAGTGAGCCAAGGGCAGGAACCTCACCTTCATATATAGAACAGTAATAAGCAGGGCAGTTCTTTACTGTACTTTTGTATTCACTCCATGTCTGTGAGCAAGTCAGATAATAAGTTATATATTCAGTTTTTCATGTATTACAATTTACAGCTCTAAGTGGTACCAATTTAAACAATGCATTAACTTAATGTACTCCTACGCTCCTCGCCCATCAATGAGCCCTCTTTTACTGTCATTTCAAAATGTGTTCTTGTCATCTTTCACTTTTTTTTTCTTCTTTTTTTTTAACATTGTCTGAATTTCAAGTAAGAAGGTACCCAAGAACTTAAAAAAGCAGCAAAGAAAAGATCCAATACATTTATCTGTCACGTAGCCAAGTTACTAACCACCAAGTACAACAAAGCATATCTGATCATTTTTTTCACTGCTTTGTAGTACCCTTGTCACGTCAAGGTTTGCTGCATAAATTGAAGTGACCACAAAAATAGCATTCATGCAATCAAATCACTTTTGAATCTAAAGCATTAGTTTCACACAGTGAAGTTTGACTGCTTTATTTATATAGTTTTGTTTAGTTTCAGTCACAGAAGTCAACTCCATTTTCCAGAGTTAATCTTCGATACTAGCCTGGTTATGGATTCCCCAATCACAAAGTAAACATGCTGAATATGTAACATTTAATCAGCATGCAATTTAAAGTAATATTGTATTACTCTAACTTCTTTACTATTTACTAATTGGTTTATTTGGCTGATCCAGCTACACTCAGCTATTAGTTTGGGCGGAGGGGTTCAAAACAGGAAAAGTATCATAAGGGAAAAACACACAATTGAAATGAGTAACTATATCAGAGATATGGTTAAAAATGTCACAGGGGTGCACAGAGAAATGAATGTCTCTTACATTGTTGCACCATGCATGACACAAAAGTCACACAGCAGCACTGACAACATACTAACAAAACTCCAATGTTCAGATGACACCTGTCAATCAAGTTCAAGGGCATGATGGTTTTAGTTCACCTGGAAAACGAAAGATGCCAGTGAAGGCTGTGAACAGATGGTGTATAAAAAGCTGCTCCATAACTTTAGGTCACTACTGGTTGACTACATTACCACACTGCTAGCTAGCAGTAAGAAATAAATGCATCTGATTTTATCAATTGCTGTTGTAAAAATTCTGACTTATTACACATTGTGAGATGCAGGGCATATCATACAAATTGTTGTATTGCCTTTACAAAGTTTTTTCATCTCAAAGCAAGTAACTCTGAAAATGTAGGAACCAAACCAAACTTACATGATCACAGCACTTTTTATTCCAAAGGCAGAAATAAAAGCTGACAAATACTTTGCTAGCTGTTAACAGTGGTGTGCTAAAATTACTTATTTTTGCAATTTATGCTTTTCTAAATAATATGTAATGCTGAAATAAAATACTTAGACTTGCAGCTTTTTCTGCAAGAGAATCTGAAAATAATTAATACAGAAATACAGCACGTAAGGGGAAAACAGGCTTAACGTTTACAAATTATAGCTTTGGTTAAGAACTGAACCTTGCACTCAATCTACTGCTCTCCTGGGTTACATAAAATATTGTTAGCATCCAGTGATGTCAACTTTGCTTTTCATCTACTGCTTTCCTTGGTCACAAAAAACAGTCACGGCGTCTGTGTGCATCGCCCATGCTTTCATTCCAGCTTCAAACATTGGCCCAAGAAAGCTGAGTACTGGGCATTATTACAAGTCTTCCCAGTATAGCGCAAAAACTGCTCTGCATTACTTAGGGAGGAACAGCAGAGTTCATAAGAATTTATACAAGTCGGCAGGATCTCATTTGGTTTGTGAAAGTTAGTGATTAACCATTAAGGATTGCTTAGTGGAGACACGTTCCTACCTATATAAGCTTACCTTTCCTAGAACAGCTGTTAGGTAACCTCTTCCCATCGCTTTAAGAAATGACATAAAGTAGCATTCCCACAGAAAAAAAAATAGAAAATTCTCCCCAAATGGTCAACATGCTTCATGTATCACACAAACCAGACACCAAATACTACATATATCCTTTTTTGTGTTTATGTTATCCCACTAACTTCAGTGTACTTTGTTAATTGCCTAAGTTTTAAGAATTGAGCTTTAAATAGCTAGCATAGGTTTTTAAGAACGTGTCAATTCATTTTTATGCATTTCAGTAGTTTAGTGAGAGCAATTATAGAATTTGTGAGCCATACTTTATATATGTGTTTATTTTCTTTGCAATTAGTAGACAGTATGAAGTGAGGTGGGAGATTTTGTCTACTAATTGAAAAGAAACTAAACACATATAAAGTATGGCTCACAAATTCTATAATTGCTCTCATTTGCAAGTAATTCTGTTGTAATATTGCCTACATTTGGTCACCACTTTATTTTGCATTTTATTCTTTTATTTTTAATTTAAGAAACAATTTTTATGTCTAAGAGTAAATTTAAATGGGGAGTGTTGTTGGCGTGGTTATACTTCTGTATTTTGTGTGTAAGATTTCATTAAAGTGAATGAGAAATGTGCCCTGTGTTTTACTTTATACTTATTTTTTTATGTTATTTTTTCTTTCATTCTAAATATAGGACTAGACTTAGGGGTTGTCTTTGGTAAGTTAAGATGCTCTGGGGAGTACCTGTTTGGATTTTATAAGTGTAGTATATAAACTCTATGATATGATTTGAAGAGGTAATACAACTATGGCAGGTTTAAGGAATTTTAGTAGCACATAAGCTTGTGATGATATGTCACATACAGATAAGTGAAAAAAAAAAAAAAAACAGAACAGTGACCAAAAAAAAAAAAACAAACAAAAAAAAAAAAAACAGAACAGTGACAAGAGTGTATCACATAAGCATTTGTGTTATATGATTTTTCTCAGTCTACCATTAGGATAATATAATCAGAAACCTTAAGGCACAGAGCATTAGGAGCTCTGAGCCCTACCTTAAGCCCTTATCTAGGCTCATCAACTGAGTATACCCCTATAACTATCCACCCCCCCTTTCCATCAACTGCCCTTCTCACTGAGTATACCCCAATAATCATACCCCATCCACCAACTGCCCTTCTCACGGAGTATACCCCAATAAACATGCCCCCTCCCCACCAGCTGCCCTTCTCACTGAGTATACCCCAATAACCGTACCCCCCTCTTCACCAACTGCCCTTCTCATTGAGTATACCCCTATATCCATATCCCCTTCACCACCAACTGCCCTTCTCACTGAGTATACTTCTATAACCATACCCCCTCCATCAACTGCCCTTCTCACTAAGTGTACCCACATAATCATACCCTCTTCTTCACCAACTGCCCTTCTCAATGAGTACACCCTTATAAAATCACACCCCCTCCATCAACTGCATGTCTCACCGAGTATACCCATATAACCATACCCCCTCGCCCTAACTGCCCTTCTCACTGAGTATACCCCATAACCATATCCCCCCTCTCCAACAAATGCCCTTCTCACTAAGTATTCCCCCCCTCTACCAACTGCCCTTCTCACTGAGTACACACCTATAACCATACCCCCTTCTCCACCAACTGCCCTTCTCTCTTTTTAAATTAAAACAATTATCCTATTATTAACATGCCTACAGCAGTAGCAACCCTAATTACTATCAAGTATCATGTAAACTTGTAGTGCTTTGGATAGGAGTTTAATAAGCACTCACATAACAAGATCGAGCTTTTATTTACAAAGAAGATGGCATATGAAACAACCTTTCATATAAGTTAAGTGTCACCTTGTGAATATAGGTAGCATGGGCATGTATATGTCTGTGTGAATGAAAAAAGTGCAAGAATTCATTTCATCAAAGAATCCACTGATGAACTGTATTGCAATTAGGTAAACACCAAAGAAGGTATATGTTTACTTGGATTATGGATTCTGATTTCCTGTTTTTTGACTGGCATATGGGACTTAGGGTTCATAAGATAACTATTTTTCCATGCTTACCCACTCTGGGTTGACTGATATTTGCTGAGCTATCATCAAATAAACAGCCCTAGCTGACGACAGAGCTACAAGTTAAGTGGTGCAACAGCACTTGCTTTTCTACTAAAATGACATGGAGAACAGACAGCATAATTACAGGATGTGAAGACTGGAGGAAGATGGGCGAAGGCTGCCAGCCTAGTCTAATAGAATTTGATACACAATTCTATCAATTGTATAAATAAATGTAAAATACAGGCTTGTGTTTTTAAATGAAAGAAAACACTGTAAAATGTGAACTTCAAGATTGTTGCAACATTGCCATCTGCTGTAAGGACAACCAAGCCAAGCATTTCAAATGTGTCTTTTGAAGCTGAAAAGATTTTATGAATCTCTTTGATATTTACAAGTCGACTCAAGTGAGTCTGGATGAAGGCCAGGTCCATTGTTTTAAGGTTAAAGTTAAGGGCCTGAATTTACATGTGGAAGGTGCTTTATTGCTCTGGTTTCTGCTAGATTGTATATGTGAAATGCCTTTTATTGTTGTAGTCTCCTGAGCAGGTGTTAGCTTGGTAAATAATGCAGTTTGTGGCCTGGGAACTCCAGACTAAGTGTTAAAATGATGTAATTTGGGAGGGCCTTAGAGAGCTGTTGATTAGTATTTAAAAACTATTGTTGAGTGAGAGAAAAGGAAGCATTTTGATCTTGGACATCTAACCCAGCACTGCTTATGCTTTATGTATGTAAGTAGGATTATAGCACTGTTTCTTCTTAAGAATAGCTAAAGATTATAAAGTTAGATTAAGTGTTTTTCTTTGACATCAGACCTGTCCTACTGTATTATTTTCTGTGTGATCTCTGAACTCTTAGACATCTCTGTGGTGTAGTAGTATTGTATTGCGTTTTAATTATTAAATATTTTAAAAACCTTTACCTGTGGCTGGCTTATGTAGAGAAGTAGGTTCTGGAGTACATTGCATATTTATAGAGTTCATTGTAATAGGCAACTCTAAAATAAGCCTTAGACTGAATAGTCACATTACCAATTGGATAATAATATCACACAGTAATAATTGGACACCCTTTTAAGGGCCTTTTAGTAGCTGATAATATTAGCTGGGATGTGGCAGGAATTACTACCATATGGTCTGGGTAATAGGGGCACAGCTAGAGAACCTGTGCCAATCTTTTCCCAGGAGGGTCTGTGTTGTTGTATAACCTCTTCTCAAAGAGTGTGTGTGTTGTGTCAGCTACTTGGGCAGGGACACGAAGCACTGGCTGGACAGAGAGGGTGCTGGAGGTTTCAGCTTGCCCAGCTAGGCTGAGACCAGGACCCTATAGCTGTGCCACTGGGGAGTCTTATTGGGGACCTGGTGAGCAAGGGAGCAACCAGCCCCAGATAGACTGTAATCTCTGTGTGCACTTAAGGGAAATTGTACTTTACTGTGTGTATTAGTTATCCTTTCCTCTTCTATGAGTCACCTTCTCTGGTGTCAGTGGTGAGGATTGAGGCTCCTTTATTGCTGGGCCAGGGCAGGGCCGTCACACAGGACACTTCCTTTTCCCTCATTTGGTCTTACAATAGATGATATTATTTCATATACTCATGATCTCCTCCTGCTCTTCCCTACTGTACCATCATAAAACATCCATCTGTTGACAATACCATGTACTAAAAACAGAACTAGGGTGAAAGAGGCATTTTGGAGTATGAGGCTTGAGTCATCATAATGTCTCCAATGTTTTGGTTTCCAGCTGCTGTCCTGATGCAAAACATTAGGCTGCACAGAGACCATGCCTACCTGATGTACCCTGGTTTCCTGATGGGTCAGTTATCAGGGAGCTAGGCTTCACTGGCTTCTCTGTGGGCCATTTATTCTAATGCCAGATCAACCTGCAAAAAAACAGATAATGTCTCTGACCTTCAAGATGATGCTGATCTTGCGTTTATCAGAAGAGAGACCTGGTTGGACAAAAAGTTTGGTCCCTAATGGCATTTGCGCCCCAGATTTTTCAGTTAACAAGACACTAGGATTAGTAAAATTACAGGGAAAGGTTGTGATTTTTGTGTGTGTCCGGGGTTAAATATGCTGCTCCTCAGCCTTTTGAATATGTCATAATGTACAGGAACAAGCTGTGGGACAGTATTGGATGTTCTTCCAGCAGTTTACAGACTTCCTGTTTTGGTTCAATGCCTTTTTCATTAAATGACTTGTTTTGTATTACCTCATCATCTGGGCTGCTAAGTATGTCTCTCTTGCTGATGAATTTATTATTTAATATTAAAGGTTTTTACTTGGCTCACATTATTTCCCCCATTAGACACTGTTATGCTACACTCTGAATACTGCGTTTCAACTTAGTATCTTACTTTCTGGTTGTAGAATGTGTCTCTTGCTCCAATCACTACCTCATTTTGTTTTTCATGACTGTATCCTATTTATACCCCCTTTCAACTTCATAAATAAATAAATACTAGACTAGCTGCTCTTGTGAGCCATTTTAAGCCTAGTGATTTCCCTTTCAAAAGTGAAAATCAAATCATGTACTGTGTGAATTTGAGGTAAACAGTTTAACTATTATACCAATCCCAAACCCAAATAGGCTTCACTGAGATTTGAACCCATACGTAAGCAACCAACATTGCCCTACTGTTTAACCAGTTGACCTACTGGATATCACTGGATCGATGCAGGAATTTAAATGCTGTAAAACTAATTAATTTGCTTCTGCCTTCCATAGGTTCCTTTTGGTGCTGTGTGGTGGTGGACCAGAGGATTTAGTTGTGGCCCCATCTGTGCATGCCCTGTTTACATCTTTCTGCATGAGCCATGGTTTGATACCAAGCTCTGTAATATGAAGAGGACATGGCAGATGTACCATTGTAAAACAGATATGGTTCTCTCTCTCATGGCAAACTCTGGCTTGATAAGCACTGTGCAGTTTCAAACTGAGATCTTTTGTGAAAAAGGAAGCACTCCTGTCTGCAGAGCTATCGTAAGCATCAGAAAGACTGGGGCAATTTTTTCCTGAGGAATGTGAAGCCATTCAATTTTCATCACTCAGCACGCAACTTCTCTTGAGATAAGCAGTAGCAAATTGTTTAATATTGATCTGGGATAAATTTAGGTTGCCAGCTTACACTGATCTCATCTCTAGTACTTCAAGAATCAACTTGACACCATCTGCACTTATGCATACCCATCTAAGTAAGTTATTCCTTGCCTCTTTTTTTTTTAATTTCTCCAAGTCTTCTGGGTTTCTAATACCATGACAGGAATTGGCCCCATTCCTAAGTCAAAGTATGATTAAAGTTCATGAAATTGGTACTGTTTCAATCTTTGATGTTAGCCAGAAATGCTCTTCGCAGCAATCGCAATGTGCCTAGTAATGACTCCTGCAATTCGTACAAAGTTACATGTATCGGTAACGTATAAAAAATAATTTACAATCATACTTGCATAAGACCCATTTCTCCTACTACTATTGGAACTGTCTGGGGTATCTTTCCTCTACACTGCCCTCATTTCTGCCTGCAAATCCTGACATTTTATGACTTTGTCTCTCTCTCTCTGTATGCAAGGCACTGTAGTCACCGGGTACAGCAACTTCAGTGATGAATGCTACTTTTGTCTTCCTTTCATGGACTACTATATCTGTTTTTCTCACATCTACTTTTTGAACTGTTGGTAATGAATGATCCCACGTGATACAAACTTCAGAATTTTTTATGATGCTTTGTGGCTCGTTTCCAGTGTTTTTCAACTACTTCAGTATTATAATGTTTGCGCAATCTCCGATGCAACAGTCTTGCCACATTATTATGCCTTTCAGTATACATTTCTACTATTAGTATGTCACAACCAGCAACAAGATGTGCAACTGTTTCCAATTCTGGTTTACAAAACCTACATTTATCCGTTTCTCTCACATGTTCAATGGACTTTTTAAACCAACATGTATGTAGTCCACTGTCTTGGGCTGCCAATATTAACCTTTCAACTTATGGTTTAAATTCACTTCTCCTCAACCATTCATGCATTTGATCTTGATCAACATGAAGTAATTCCAAATGTTTTCTATACTTGCAACTATATTTATGCATTTGCCACATTTCTTGCCTTCTCATCTGATCCTTCACCTTATATTCTTTCTTTTGTTTTCTGGCACATTCAATTGCTTTCTGATTTTTATCTGCTTCTGGTTTGATGCCAATATGCTTCTGCTAAACTAAGTAGGGAAGTCATGTTAGACTTATTCTCCTCATGCTTTTCAAAACTTTCACTACTTTTGGTTCTTGTGAGGTCAGCAGATATGTATGCAGTCCCATGATTGCAGATCTGTACATGTAATCAATTACGAGGAGGCCCAAACCTCCTTCAGAATGGGGAATATATAATCTTGGTATGCACTGAGTTTTATAAATCATCTGATGAGCAAGAAGCATCCTTCTTTTTTCCTTGTCCAACCTATCCATCACCTTTTGGGGCCAGTCAATCACTCCAAAGCCGTAAGTTAGGACAGGAAGAGCAAATTGGTTTATAGCTTGGACTTTGTTCCTAGATGTCACATCTGTTTTTAGTATTAATTTTAGTCTTCTAAAATATTCTTAAGTTTTATTCGCATTTGTTCATGTTTTATTACTGATCGTTCATCAATTCCCAAATATTCAGACACTCCCACCTGTTCAAGTTCTTTTATAAAGTATTCCTGTCCCATAGCCATCCTCTCCCCTATATCAAAAATACTGGAAAAATACGTAAACACCCAACTAATGCCTTTCCTAACCACAAACCATCTAATCTCTCAAACCCAACATGGCTTCCACCCCGGCCATAGCACTATTACTGCTCTTCTCTCATTCTTAGACATAGTTAACCATGCCCGTGACTCCAGAAAAATAGTTTCTACAGTATTATTAGACCTCTCCAAAGCTTTCGACACTATCTCCCATACCCATCTTCTCAACCACCTTACTAATCTAAACCTTTCTCACAAGTCCCTGTCCTGGTTTTCAAGTTACCTACCTGATAGATCTCAAGCTGTAAAATGGAAGAAAGGCACTTCAGACATTCTCCCCACTCCTACATGAATTCCCCAAGGATCTATTCTTGGCCTAGTGCTTTTTAACATCTTTGTCAATGATTTCCACTCAGCCATCCCAAATACAAAAATAGTATTTTTAACATCTTTGTCAATGATTTCCACTCAGCCATCCCAAATACAAAAATAGTACAATATGCTGACGACTCCACTTTAATCTGTTGTGCCACCAACCTCCCAGAACTTCAATCATGCACACAAACCACGTTCTCTGCCACTGAGTACTGGATGTTGCAAAACCATCTATCTCTAAATGCTAACAAATCCAAAATACTACTTTTCACTCCCTCAAAATCCTCCCCACTTGATAAAAATTCTTTCCAAATTAGAAGTCACAACAATTCTGCTATAGAAATCGTTCCTTATGCCAAACTACTTGGGGTCACCATAGATGAACACCTAAAATTTGACACGCATATTCAACTAAACATCAAGAAAACACATCAAAAACTTGGCCTACTATACAGAAACATCCACTATCTCACTCCTTCTACTAAACAAACCCTTGCCACTACCTACCTTCTTCTCCCCTGTCTATTGTATGGTGCATCTATACTAACTAACCTATCTGCCTCCATCTCTTCCGAAATGGAAAGTTGTTACAATAAAATCTCCAAATTTGTCATAAAAGCCAAATACTCCTCCCACCATTGCTCTGCCCTCCACTTACTTAACTAGCTCGAACTTCCCAACCATCTCGACTACTTCCAACTTATTACTGTCCATAGGCTATTATTTAACCCTACTCTATGCCCTGCTCTCTCCAACATCCTACAACCTTACACCCCTAACAGGCCACTTAGATCTTCCCACCTAAACCTTATCACAGTCTACAAACCAATCCGCCCTGCTGGACGTCTCCTCCTGTCCTTCTCCCTAGCCATAAAATAAAACTCTCTCCCTCCTTCTCTACATACTATTGACAATATTGACAACTTCAAATCACATCTTCATTCCTACTTTTTATCTAACTGGAAATGCAATTGCACCTTACCCACCTAGCCGCCTTCTCTCTACATTCTAAATCATATTTTCCCTACTTACACTTTCCCCACTACTTAACTTCTCCAGAAATGACTCACTCTTCAGTGTTATCTCACATACTTTTTGTATACATTGTACATAGTTTGCTCCCCCAGTTCTCCTTTCCCTATCATTTGTACTTGTTCTGCCATAACTACCTAAACAAGACACATTTTCTATACAACTATTGGAAATGTTTCCCTCTCAACATGACTTATATGCTAAGTTACCAATGTTCTAGTTCATGTCTTTGATTTTTAATGTATCTGCACCCTCAATATTAACAGTAACTTGTTTACCTTATATATTTGCATCTTGAAGAGTACTTTAATCTGAATATCTAATGCTTACTATGTAATGTGGAGCTTTACCAATGTACCAGTTCATGTCTGAATCATGAACTGTAACTTTAATCTGAAATTTTAATGTCTACTATATGTAATGAGGAGCTTTACCAATTTACCACTTCATGTCTCTGATTTATAATGTATCTACAATCTATATTAACTGTATTTTGCTTATCTTATGTATCTGCATCCTGAATTGTTACTTTAATCTGAAAATCTAATTTCTATTTTGTAATGTTGGAGCTTTTTTCCCCGGGCCTCCACTGAAAACGGGGTCCTGAGCCCAGTGGACCCCCCGGTCATCAAACTGAAATAAATAAATAATAACTCATGTTTTCTTGGTGCTGCAGCTTTCCTGCTTTAAAGGTTGCTTTTGCATATTTATCAAGATCAAATGACATCCTTATATCATCTGAAAAAGTTGTGACCACTTACAGTTGTGCTTTCAGTTCCTCATCTGATGAACTATACAGATTTAAATAATCTACAAAAAGATGATGAAAATTCTTTTCACTTTGTTGTTTTCTGGGAGCCAGACTGCAGCCAAAACCTAATCTATTAAGTAGACAGCTTAATGGGTTAAAGGCAAGACAAAAGAGCAGCCGTGAGAGTCACCTTGGAATATTCCCCTTTGAATTTTTATTTTTATCCCTGGAATAACAATGTGTCCTTTATCATGGCTTAATTGCAAAGTGGTTTTCCACTGTTTCATGGTCACTGTAATGTAATCGGTCAGTGCAGGGTGTATCTTATACATTTTAAGCACTCTTTTATCCATGAATGTGGGATACTGTAAAATGCTTTTTTGTAATCTATCCATGTTATACTTAGATTCTTCCCCTTTTTACAGTTCTCTATTATGAATTTAACAATAAATGATCCTTTGTTCCATATGACTTTCTTTTATTACCTTTTTGTTCTATTGCCATGATTGAGTTTTCTTCTAAATGACTATAAACTCTGTCGGCATCAATTCCTGTGTAATAGTTTATACATCGGAAGGCAAGTTATTGGTCTACAGTTTTTAGGATGGCTTGCAGGTTCACTCTTAAGTAGGAGTATTGTTTTTCCTGCTGTTAACCAGGCTGGTGTCTGTTTGGGGTGTGCACATAAATAGTTCTTACTCATGGCTAAGTCTTCATATAAAGAAGTAATACTTTTAGCCAGAAGTTCCCAATCAGGAGTTTTTCTTAACTTTGTTTCAATCTCTCTGGGTGTTACTTCCATCTCATTTCATATCCTGTACCTTTAAACATCTTATTCTTTCTTTTACTTCTTCTATCCAGTCAGCATCTTTGTTATGTTCCATGGGATCTTCATAGATACTTCTCCAAAATGTATCTATTTCGTCCTTTTTGGTGGTGTTTCAGTTCCTTTTGCCTTGTTTCCCAGTTCTCTATAAAACTTTTTCGGGTCATCAATCAATTGCTTATTTTGTACTTTTCCTTTATATTTATCTGCATATTATCTACATTTTCTCCCTGTGCTGATATTTTTAATTTATTTGTGATAGTATACAATAGATCCTAATCTGTTCTGATACTGCGCATTGCTTTTATCACATTCTATCTTTGAGTATTTTTGTTAATCTGTTCCCTTTTCTATACTCTTCTAACAGTGACACTTCTTATTTTAATTGCTTTATAGTTTTCTCTATTTGATACTTCCATGATTTCCCTTCCTACCTCGTGTTTTTGTGATAAGACTTTATCTGTTATTAACTTAGCTGCACAGTAATATATCTTATTTACTTCTGTTATATCACATGACACTCTATGGACAGTCCTAATTAACTTAGCTGCACAGTAATATATCTTATTTACTTCTGTTATATCACATGACACTCTATGGACAGTCCTAATTAACTTAGCTGCACAGTAATATATCTTATTTACTTCTGTTATATCACATGACACTCTATGGACAGTCCTAATTACTGTGTTCATTTGTTTTATCAAACTTCTAACTTTTTGGATTTTATTGACTTTCTGTAGTCTGTTTCTTTCATAAGTATGTCCAGTTCTATTAAATCAAGCAACTCTTCTCTTAAATCATTTTCTTCTAAACTGAGGGCATACTCTTTGTTCTCCATTTCCTGGAGGCATTCTATAGAAAGTTCCAGAGCATCTACGTATGCCACATTCTGGCCACAGTTTCCTGTTCCTTCTCTTGCTGCGCAACTTCTCCTGAACATCTGTATTGGTTTCCTGTGAAAGGCTCCAAAGTGTATGGCAGCTGACCGGTTGCTTCCCGGTCAACTGGCTTCTCCTTTATTTGGGGATCCATTGCTCTTATCCTGCTATGATGTTATCTGAGTTAGATTTGCTACACTAAATCCTTCACTTCATAGGTAATCTATAGCCTCAGTTTCTGTTTCTTCAACTTCTCCATTACTAATCCTCTTTTCTACTTTTCGTCTTTATCATCTTATTTTTTGTATTGTAAAATTTTCTATGTCTGGATGCCTTTGCCTGTATTTATCTTCAAATATCTTTGGTGCTGCTCTTTTTGTACTGATTAGTTTTGCTTTCCCTTTTACATAAATACTGCACCATATTAAATCTCTTTTTCTTTCCCATGTCCATATTTCTGTTTCTCCTTCCTTTACGGACTCATCTTTTCATCATGCTGTGATGTAATCTGTGTTAGACTTTATGCACTAAATCCTTCACTTCGCAAATATTCCATAACTTCATCTTTTTTATTTACTTCTACTAAATTAATCTTCTGTTCTATGTTCCCTCTATGAGATTTTTTTTTATTGTGAATTTTTCCATATCTGGATGCCTTTGCCTGTATTTCTCTTCGAATATCTTTGGGACTGCCTCTTTTGTGTTGATTAATTTAGTTTACGCCTTTGCATAAATTTTGCACCATATCAAATCTCTCTTTTTTTCCCATGTCCATATTTCTTTTTTATACCTTTCCAAAGCAACAGTGACAAGTAAAAGTGACAGTGGTCAGGAAATCCTTCTACATGGCACACCTCATCACAAAAGGTTTCTCATCCAGAAAAAAAAGAGGTCATTGTTCCCCTCTACTCATCCCTCATTAGACCCATTAAAGAGTACAACGGCCCTTTTGGTATGTACCTCACAAGACATCTAAAACAACTGAAAAGGCCACAGAAATACCTCACAAAGAGGATTACTGGCCTCAAACAGATGCCCTACGCAGTCTCAAAAAACTCCAGCTTTACTCCGTTGCATATCACCTACTCAGAGGCAATCTCTGCCTAACATACAAAGCTATGTCAAACCCAGAGCTGTTGGACATGCTCCACTTAAAGAAATCCCAATCCCTCTGTTCTACACGCTCTAGAGACCTAAACCTGTCACTACAATAAACAGAACATGCTGAAGGGATAGATTCCTGTCCCAGAGACTTCCCATACTCTGGAACAGACTACCTATGTCAAACAGAGCTCCTCATTAGCACTCTTCAAGAAAAATCTTGATGATTGGATGGGTAATAGGAAATTCACCCTAGGGATCACTTATGTGGCTCTGCTTGACAGGGGCACAGGAAAATAATTTTCTTGGGTGGCGAAAGCCAGAGTACCTTTTTGGCTCGGCTTGTATAGGCCCTAGAGCCAATAGCCTAGTACCTACCTATGAACCTAAAAGGGTCTAGATTTTGTTCTTTATAGTTTTGCACTTCCTCAGTTGCTTCTTTTTCCAAACGTCCCAAGGTTTCTTGGTCCATATAATGTTTTTCATAAATCTGTTGTATTAATGAACACAAATTTTTACTTGAAGCTTTTGACAGTTTTTCTTGTGGAAGTATTTTTCTTTCCTCTAATTTCTTTCTTAATCTTTTTGTACATCTTCTGTTTGGAAATTCTGGGCTTCTTGCATAACAGTAACAATACATAATTTCTTTGTTATCCTCAATAGTCCACTCTGTTGTCTTGGGCCTATCAGTTTTTGTGATTTTTGTGCTACTTCCTTCTACATTGGGGACCATCCTCCCCCTGGGCCTAGCCTGGCCTCATTGTAGGACTGTTTCCATGTCTTGAGGATTCTACACTGTCATTTTTTTCCATTCCTGGCACCGGTGTGCCTACCACGTTTGGGCAGGTTTTTTTTTTGTCCTGGGTCTTGTGCATCCAGCTATCTTTTTTATTTTTTAACCTACTTCTGTCCATGATATATGCTATATAAAATACAGTCTATATATCAGTGTTGTGAAAAACAGGGTCTACTTTATGAAAGTACTCACCAAGACTTGAGGATGAATTCAGTTCCAACAATACTACTCTCCTTTTCTTGCTGACTTATCTCTCCATTTGTAACCCTTGCCTCAATGTGTTTGGGGCTATGATTTATCAAATCATTCTTTCATCCTTGAATAGTGGTATCCTTCTATCTGCTTTGAAAAAGACCTTGGTGAATTCTATCCTAAAAAAGTTAGCACATAATTTAGATGATTTTGATAACTACCACCCAATCTCTAATCTTCTACTTACTGGCAAGGTTCTGTAAAAGTCACCTACTTGCAACTTCATTTATTTCTACAGGAATTCCAAGTTTATGACAGAATTCAGTATGATTTCCTTACCAGACACAGTAATAAGTCTGCTCTTACTAGTGTTATGCATGACCTCCTCTTGACTAGATATCAATATTGTTACTTCATCTTTTTTGCTTCCGGATTGCTCTTCAGCATTTGGTATGATGGACTACAACATCTTTATAGATTATGTATAAACTATAGCTCCTGACGGGGTATACCTAAAAAAGTAGGATACAAACCAATGTATAGTTTCTACTATTCCCTCTTTTTACCACTTACTGTTTTATGTCCAGCATACCTTGGGAAATGTTTTGGGTTATATATTGTTTTTTAAACATACGTTTCCATTTGGTGAGCTCAGTCAGGTCTAGAATATTATTGCTATAATGACTGACTGCTGTGGTTTCACTTGAAAGGACTTACAATGCCGCCAAAACTGCATGAGGTATAATCAATCACGTGACATTTGACATCTCCAAGATGACATTCATGGCTATTCACACCACTCTAACATAATCAACCTTTTCAGGTGTTGTGATCATTACACAGCCTGGCGCCTGCGGTGGTGCAGCAAGAGGTTCTCTGGTTTGATTCTCGGATGGGGTGCCTTTTGTGCGGAGTCTGCATGTCCTCCCTCTGGACGCGTGGGTTTCCTCTGGGTGCTCCGGTTTCCTCCCACATTCCAAAGACATGCTGTAGGTGGATTGGACACTCTCAATTGGCCCTAGGTGTTAGTGTGTGTGTGTTTGTGTACCTTCTGTGGAAGGTTGGGTGCCGGGCTGGCAACTCAGCACCGTAAAAACTCCACTGCCAATCGTTCTGCAGACCATTGTTTTGCTGTGGTGACTACTAACCGGGATAAGCCGAAAGAAGATGAAGGAGATTAATGTGATCATTACACACAGTGGTTATGCACTGGAGTTTTCTGACAATGTGAAGAATTGTTTTGGTTACTACAACTCTCTCTGTCGAGAACTCCTGCACATGGAGGTTAATTACATTTGCACCTGGTGCAAAATTCCCCACATGCTCATCCTCAGTAGCAACACATTACACCACTGTTGTGGTGCCTGCATTAGAAGTTTTGTTTCACTTTGGTTACTTTACTTGGCACTGTACGATAGGAGTCCACCCTTCCCTGAAAAAGATTATGGTCCCTTACAATACTATAAAATGCTTGCCGCCCCTCAAGGCTGATTCAGTGTCCTAGAATTAACTTAGACTCTTTTGGCATGAGTGTCTTCTGTCATCAGGCACCATCCCTCTCAAATCAAACCTTCCTTGGTGGTTGAGAATCTCCCACTTTGTCTAGCTTCAAAAACATCACTTAAGACCTATCTTATTTTGACTTAGCATTTTAGCACATTACTCATATTATTTCTGATTTTAACATCCTGACAAAATTTCTCAATTACAATGTTTTAATTATTATTTACTTTACCAGTTTTTACTATACCAGTGGTTTAAAAATTTAAAAATTTGAGCATCTGTAAACTATTAGACAAAAAGTCTGCATTTCCTTTCTGTCTACTGAATTACATATCCTTTCCAAATTTAATGCTGCAGAAATTGCTGCCAAGGAAACCTATAAGAACAAAGACAGTATGGGTTTAGTTTTTTTTTTTTTTGGGGGGGGGGGGGAGGTGTCAGGTGTGTTGGTCAAATCAAACATAAAAAAGTGAAACAATTGCTAGAATTCACTCAAAAAAAATGGAAAACATGGAAAATGTCCTATATTAATTTATTCTAAGAACTAACAAAAGCATTGGAATATATCAACCACAACCTCCTGATTATTTCACTATTTTCAACAAATGCTGGACCACAAACTATGTCGTGGTTTACAAGTTTTCTGAATAGTAGATCTTTCAGAGTCAAAATGAGGTCCAATATCTCCCATTTCTCCATCTAAGTCCTGCAAGACTCTCTTGTTGGCCCACTTCTTAGTCTATTCACAAACGTTCTTCCTTTACATCTCCACCTTTCTAATCTTGTCCTTTATGCAAATGTCCTTATTTCTTGTAGAGCTTTTGCTTAATATACAACATTAAAACACGTCTATGGCTGAAATTAATGTTCTTATATCTGTTCACTACCCTGGCTATTAATGAATCTAAAACCCACCCCAAAAACACAGGGACCAGGAATCTGCAGCATGCATGGAATACTCGACAGATAGATTAGCAAAATGTCTCCAGCACTAAAGCAGTGGAAACAGGAAACGGCAGGTGCATAAGATGCAAATTCACTTTATTAAAGACGTAGCTAGCAGATGGAAATCACTCAGACCTCCAAAATAAGAGCAGACCAGTTTCAATGTTTACTTCCTTGTTCTCCAAGGTCAGTTCAACTGGCTGAATAACAAACAGCTAATTTTAAATTAGAAAATGACCAAATTAATGTTTTTGGCACAACTGCAAGCCTTAACAACTTTTGCAAATTCTAACCAAATCCTCATGTGTCACAACTTTAACACTGAACTCGTTTTAACCATTAAATACATATACGTTTTTCTGAACCTTTCATGTTCCAAGTCAACCCACTATGATCATCTAAGTCCCAAAGTAAATTGAACTCTTTTTGGGCTGCTACAATATCTCTGGAGTCTTCACCCCAGAAGCTAGGGCAATCATTGGCAAAGGTGCCCACCGACTATAGAATGACCTCCCACTGTTATTCGATGCCTCTACAAAGTGACTCCTCAATTTCCAAATTTTATCTAACAGAATTTAGAGTTGTACTTTTTCTCACATTTGCAGACTACTGCAGTCACAAGTGCTAAGTGACTTTCCATAAACTAACACTGAATTTCTGCTGTATATAGGATTTTCAAAATATTTATATTTGATCTCTCCCCCACAGCTTTTTTCTAGACTCATACCCAGAACAAATGCCTGCGTTTTTCAAGTATCAGTCTACTTCTGCCCACATTCTGCAAGCAACTTCCATATCTTTGGTATGTTCTAATCATGCATTGTCAGTAGTAGATCTTAAAGTATGGGATGCCTTTCCTACAAATGCAAACAACTAACCCACTTATGAATTTAGATCTATCTATATGTCTACAATTTATTATGTCAGCTCCACATACTCATGCGCTTTACCCTCACCTATTACTTAAAGATTCTATCTCAGTGTCACCCACACACTCACCTTCACTTGCATATTCACTTATTTGCTTAGTAAACCCCTGCTAACTTGAGCAATACCACAAATTCTACCCACATATTTCCTTCTTTCCTGGATGATAAAACTTAGCCACCTCTACAATTAGCAGATACAGAAACATTTTTAATCTCTGAATGGGTTAACCCACTCTTGCTTTGACTCTGTAAAACTGCTTAATATACTGTTTTCTATACATTTCTCTGTGATACATGATGTACCAGTATATTGTCACTGTGTACACAGGATTTTATTATATGTTGAACTTGTATATGTAATTATGTACATTTACATGTTTTATGTGGAGCTTTTCTCCCAGGGCCTCTTCTGAAAAAGGACTTGTGCCCAGTCAGACTTTCCTGGTAAACAAATGTAAAATAAAAATAAAATAATAAACTATATATAGCACTACAACAGAGTATGTCATGCTACACTGCTACGTTGCAGGTTTTCATACTTCCTAATAAACATATACTTTTACTCTTTGCAGTTTTAAGCTTCAGTGCACCATCTGTGCATGTCTCAATTAGTCTGTTAAAATGACATACATATGTCTGTCTGTACGTATATCGGAATTGCCTAAGCTGATCTAAAACACTATACAATAAACAGTAAAATATTTAAACTAAAAAAAAAATATCTAAACACAACATATTGACAAAGATGAAGTTATACTAGAGAAGGGTTTATGTCCTTTCCCCTCTGTTGTGCGACCCTGGAGTTGGCACATACAATTAACAGGGGGTGTGAAGAGTGCGTGGGAGCTTACCCCCCCCCCCCACACACAAAAACAATGGTTCTGAATATGGTCATTATATCAGTATATGGTTAGATTTTGTCAATATTTGATGTTTGCATGTTTTTCAGTTTAGATTTTTTTAACTTGGATATTTTTACTGTTGACTGTATGCTGTTTTAGATCATTTTAGGTAATCCCATTTATCTTCTATACACGAGTTCTACAAATACACACTTATGCTCTTCAGTGAGACTTTCATCTATACATTTTTATAAGATTGTCTGCAAATAACCATTTGTACTACTTTGTTTTGTTTCTTTTATAAATAGTTCTGCATCTCTGTCTTCCTGGCCTATAGCTGAAAATGAGTTTTCCTATATCTGTTCACTACCCTGATTATTAACAAACCTAAAATGCACCCCAACAACACAGGGTCTAGGAAGCTGCAGTGTACATGGAATACCAGACACAGAGATGATCTAAATGCCTCCAGTACTGAAGCAGTGCAAACAGGAAACGGCAGGTATGTGATGTGCAAACTCACTTTATTAAAGATGTAGCTAGCCCATGGAAAACACTCACACCTCCAAAATCACAAAGAAAAAAGTAGACCAGTTCCAACGCTTACATCTTTGTCAGTACCAAATAACCAAAATACCAAACTAAACATGTATACACAGCCATGTGCACACACAAACTGAACACCTGTTGACCCCAAACATAAACTCCTGAATTTTACATGTTACTTAAAAAAAAACTTACTCAAGCTCAAAATGCAGCGAGGTATAACTCTTATTTATATAAATCTAACTGGAAAGTGTACCATAGATGTTAAAAATGCTGGGAAATAAACTAATATGCACAAAGTATTTGATTACAATCACAGATTATACAAAGTTTTGAAGTTTCCTTCCAGACAAAACACATCCAAGGTCTTTAAAAATACCTTGAATCCCACCCTAACACCTGGCCTGGCAAAGGATGCCATTTTAACTACCTGGCTAGATTCACATCAAGTTAACATCTCAACTCTTAAAGCTGAGATATGTCTTAAAAAAGGAGGATCATAGTAAGAAAGAGAGGGAGAAACTATGCAACTTTCATACTAATGGGATGTCATGCTTAACTAAAAAAATAAATGTACCTTATTTACCTCTGATAGTAAAGAATCTTAAAGGAATAAAATTCTTTACAAAAGGCTTGAAAATGTGTACAGATATGCCCAAACTGCAACCTACAATTCTATCTGCTGACAAGAGCGCTCAATGAATAAGGAATACATTTACAGCTAGTCTCAATACACAGCTGAGTTCATATAGGAAAGTCAGAATGCTCAGGAGTTTTTTCTGTGAGTAAAATAAATGTACACACCACCTCAATTTTATTCTTAAAATACTGTTAAGTTAGTAAAAATAACAGGCATGAAATTCACAACACAAATATATCAATTGAAAATAAGAAATATTATATGCATATTAATAATCTAAAGAGTCATTCAGCACTTGGATGACAACCTGGGGCATTATAGCCAACCTATGTCCTCAGATTTACTACGGCTCTCCAAAATAATATTGAGTCTTTCATGTGCAGTAAGTACTCAGCTTTAAGAAAATAAGTTCACTCCAAGTAATGCTAACAGTCCAGCAAAATAAATAGAGTGAAAGAATAATCTGAAGTAACTGCATTTTAAATACTCAGGTCAATGAATGATAAAATGATAAACACGCCTGTGTTTACATCATGATGCACAAGCATCTGCCCCTACTATTCTATGCTACAGCTAACAAGCTACAGTTCATAAAAAGCACACAGTGCAGACTACAGTGCAGCACAGTAAAGTTACTATGGCACAGAGGAATGCTAATAGAGTTACATAGCCAGCAATTCCTGATTTGTAAGACAGGAAGCTGTGTAGTATGTTACAGCATTTGGCAAACTGTTGTGGCCCCAGACCCTCTCCTTCAAAGGTATGCAGCACTATCTCTGCTGAGGTTCAACGGCAGAGTGCCCTATTCATTTTCTGCCATTTATACAGCTAAGACTCCTCCTCTGCCCCCAATTCATGTTTTTTTAATCTGACTATCCTGCCTTCACTGGATTCTGACTGTGAAAGTATGTCATGCTGGCTAAAAGAATGCAAGCAAAATTATAAGGCTCTGCAAAGGAATTCATTCACAAATTACTCAGCTAACATGGAGTAAATGTAAAGTGTACACTAAAAAGCTCACCGGTCCAAATTCTGAGAAGTTTTTTAAAGGCAACAACTTGGGGTATTCGGAATGGAGGTGTCAATTCAAGACATAAAACAATATCACAGGATGAGATTGACTGAAGGCACAAGCATTATTTTAAAATTACATTTTTGGTGGGGGTAGCACTACTTTAAAATTACATTTTTAGTGGAGGTAAAATCAAAATGAAAACTTCAGCAAAGCTAGAACTTCCACTGAGTGACCACTGAGTGACCTCCCAAACCTCTTGTATCAGAGGCACATGGGATATAGCAAATGACCCTTATGAACATTAGGTGTTTCAGCTAACTGGCGATTCTGAATGCCCATGACTTGTTTCGCCATTTTAATGGACAATTTCAGGCCAACAAAGCCAAACCCCATAAGCTGTGGATATGCATATTTCGGCTTGTTATGACCTCGTCAGCACAGCACAAGCAGAGTGTTTGACTAAGCATAAGAAACACAGGGCTGTTATACCCAGCTGATGTCCATTATCATTAGGGTCACTGCAAGCATTGACATTACAGAAGTATAATGATGTAGTTGAGCTCTTTTTGAGAGGGGGCATGTCATGCACCTGAGCATACCCACCACGGTAGGCTCTTTGCAGGAAACTGGTGATCACATGGTGGTGCTGTCAATGAGGAGGGCAGGGCCCATTCATTATATATGCGTGAAGGCATGTGTGCAGATTCCAAAGGCCTGACATTTTGGGCTTGTGGAGGAGGTTAGGCCTATAACTCAAAAACAAAAACCTCTGATGACTACTTAAATGATGATGGACTCTCCTAGTGAAATGGGAATGAATGTACCAACTGACCATGAGGAGGCTGGTAGTTGGTAGGGAGTGGGTTTAAGTATAAATCTAAAAAAAAAAAAAAATTCCCAGCATTGTCATCCAGTGTCATACAACAGAATTACTACACCATCAATTACTTGGGTTCAAGGCTCAAGAGAAATGACTGTGCAACCCCTCAGGACAAACCTCTTGTTAAGGACGTGGACACTTGTGCATACTGTCAAAAGCTTCCCTCCTGATTGACAGAGATAGGATGTAAGAGACCCCTACAAAATGTAGCCAGATGCCTCTTGTAGCAGGAACAGGAGAGGGCATTATGACACTGCTTAACTGCATTCATAGTTACAAAATTGGAAAAAATGTGTCAAAATTGCTGCATCACATAAAAAGAAGTCTCCTGCAGGTTTGAATTGGGAGCATAATGTCTCACCTTACCCCATAATCAGGGTGGAGGGCAGATAAGCCAACAAACAAAGTACAGCAGACAATGCTGAACAGCTCTGCTTAAGGCTGGTGGTAGAAACAATTAGTGGGGGTCTTGAGAGAGTGACAGATTGGCAGGGAGTACAGACATGCACATAAAAGAAAGAAAAAAATTCTCAAGAACATTTTTTCTTGTAAATTCGTACACATAGCCATACTTAAAAACTGGCAACATATATAGCAAGCTTCACTGAACATGCAGGGATTCAACAACATTTACCTACACATATAACAAAAAAAACAAAGTGCAAATATACATGTATAGTAATGTTTGCATATTATGTGCATAACATATATGCTACCTTTTAAAACATCTGACACATGGTTAGCACTTATGTAGAGATACAATAACCTGATGCATGTAGTGAGTAAGAGTCAGGTTGTAAACTTTCCATGTCCAAGTATTAAATGAAGCCCCACTCATGAAATTGTATTTTGAATGTTTTTGTCTAACCAGCCAATCAAATGTTGGTTGATCGAAATCAAACCAGTATGATAGTTAATGGAAATGCTGCATGTGCTCTTTCTTAGTCGTTCAATGCATGTGAGCTACTTAAGTAAAAAAATAAAAAGTGAGTACTAGTACTACAGAAACTCCTTTCCTGGTAGTTCTTTACCAGGGGCTGTATAGCCACACAGCACTTCTGCTGATGAATTCGATTGTGGATCTAGTTTACTTGACGACTTTTTAAAATGCTGAAATTCACATGGTCTCAACCATGTGAGAGACATTTTAAAAAGTCAAAAATCAAGAACATAAGACAAACAGTGCTTTTGCAGGGGAGAGAGACTCCCTGCTCCCCAAACCTACCAACTCAGAGATCACATTAGAATGGGGAAAAGGGTACATTCTTTGATCCCCACTGTACCACAATCTTTGTACAATTTGTTCGACTTTTTTTAAATATTGTTCATATGACGATGATCACGTGAATTTTGACATTTTAAAAAGTCAGTTCACTAAACCAGATCCATTTTATAGTATAAACACAAGGGTAGCTCTATTCTCACCTTAGATCTTTCCCAGTATACACAGAGCTAAGTTACTCCAAATTCAACATCAATGGAAAAGAAAGGGGAGAGTTGCCTTGATCTGACAGCAAATACTCCTTTACACCCCAAGATATCTGAGGACAAACTGCTGATTTGCCAAGTAAGATGCCTTCTAAGGTTTCTAATACCCTTAGTTTTTTATGCAACAGCTCTACCTTCAATGAAAAGGTCGGGATTTTCACAGTACCATCCAAATCAAAACATCTGGCAGCGGTTAGCAAGATCCAACTTCATTCCCATTAAGCATAAGGGTAACCCAAATTCAAGGCACATAGCATAGCCCTTCAAGACTATTTAAACTGCTGAGAGAGCTGGACCCTCTCTAAGCTTGACATACAAGGCTGTACTCTGACGGCAGTATAGCAATCTTCCTATACACGTGAACGTTTTGCAGCAGAGGAAAGTCAAAAAGTCAGTTTCAAACAATGCACTTGCAGCAAAAGTTGCGAGAAAGTGGAAGGTTTTTCAGCTGTTGTCTGCACAAAGTTTGAATGCCAGGATTCCCCTTCAGTTGAGCAAGACAGACAGCAAAAATGACTGACTACTCACAGTGACCTTACAGAATGACTGCTGAAAGTCATTGGAATACTGGAATGACAACATCAAGAATGTCATACTAAGAAAAAAGGATCTCTTTAGATGTGTTAACCTACGCTGTTAGACCAGCAAGGGGCTGTTAACAAATGATAAAGGCAAGATGTGGTACTAAATGGTAGTATGGTTAGAACATTACAGACAACAGGACACACAAGTTAACATTTGGAGCAGAAGTCCAGTCAGAAGCAATGGTGGTGAAGACCTGGGTAAAAAAAAGTGTTCAGTAGGTGAGCTGATCCTTTTCAATGTACAAAAAAAATGTATCTTACTGTCTGACTATGCAAGAAGGTACAGTTTCAACTTCAAATCATTTGAACAGTAAATAGTAAAGCAGTTATGATAAAAGAAAAAAATCAGTAGTTAATAAAAACATCAGCACTAACATTATACATGTAAATAATAAAATATATTATTATTTTAGTTTATAGAACAAGTAAAAGATGTGACTGGTCCCGATAGTATTCAATAAAAACTGAAGTCACGGGATCAGCAAGCTCCAAGCATACAGCACTTGATAAGAAAAGGAGCGAATGCCAGATGATTCTAGACACACCTGAGAGGTGCTACCAGCAGCTTTAATTTTTTTAAGTATTCATTGACCAGGCAAGCCCAATGAACACAACTGCCCCTGTCAGGAACCCTCCAGAAGCACTGCGTTTTTAAGTGGGTTGCACAAAGTCACAGAAGGAAGCAAATGAAGTTGAAAAGAATCAAACCTGTACTCTGGACACAGGAAACAGCTCAGAGCTTGAATCCTCTGTGCAGTCGATCTCCTGAGTGGCAGGGCAGGATAACCAACATGGACAATAAGCTCCTTCAGAAAATGTAATTGAGTCATGCAGGGACAGAAACTTCCCCAAACATTCTGCAAACAAAACAAAATCACATATGATGGCAGTGCAATGCATCTGGCACAGTCATAACATGTTGTCTGTGCTGTTTACCAGTATGTAGCTTAGTTGTGTAACGTTTGCACCAGTTGTATCTCTCTACCTCAGTGCTGGGAAACCCAGGTAAAGAGCCATTATATCAGGGGATGGTGCAGAAAAAGGGTACAAGGAATGAACATAGAAAAAAATGGTCTAATGCTTGGCAGTTTAAATGATATGCCAGCAAATACACCTTGGAAGCAAGCAAGCAGACATATGAAGGAGAAACAATAGCAATAAAAAAGTCATGTTTGATGATCTAAAGGCAAGCAGCTAACATTAGCAAGCAGCAAGGAATACTGGGGCACACAAAAGGATGTACCACCACTAGAAAAAAAATCACTCTAGTTTAGAGTACTGCATGCAGTTTGGGGGGTCTCATCCTATGTACGGACACTGGATACATGCAGTTCAGAAAAGGGGGGGGGGGGCAAAAACTGTGCAAGATCATCTTCAGAAGCCAGAGCAACATTAGAAGAGCTTAACATGAATAGTCATGAAGAAAAGAGATTCACATGGCATGGCACACATTTTAAGTACCTCAAGGACATCCAGAGAGTCCATGTACCCCTCTACAAAATAAATTAACTCTTGGAAAAAAAAACAAGGGACACAGTTTGAGGACACAAGCTAAACAGTTCAGCAGAAAAAGAAGGAAATAGCAGGAGAGTGCTCACCATACCAGCTGATCTTTAAAAGTGTCCCCTGCAGTGAGTAGTTATTGTGATTTTCTATTCTGGTCACCCGCTCTTAACAAATTCTTCTACTGTTCCTTTGGACAATGTCAGGTACTCCCCCAACTGGCATACACAGTATCAAATGCATGCCAGATATAGCAGATGGTACCCGGAGCCCCTCCCCCCCCCACAATGAAACTGAGCAAAGACATCTGCAAGACATAAACATAACTGTAAAGTTATAAACTGGCCAGATTTACATTGAAATGCATCCATGACACAAGTAAAAGTGCCATCCAAACACAGGAGAAGGCAGCTTTCTCAGATAGGAATAGATACTGATATGCTGACTACTCCCAAATTTGCTGCATCTTACTTCAAAGGGTCTCTGTGCAGTGAGGCTCAATTAGGAAATATCCCAGGAAGTATAAAATCACTCACCGCCCACAGAGACAAAAGCCAAAGCAACTGAAAAAGCAAGGACTCCAAAGACCATATTAGAAAACACAAAGGTACCAATGACGGCCTGACTGTTGGACCTACAAGAGAAGGAGTGTGAACTGACCAAGAAACCATTCTGCAAACGTCCATAATGAAAACATTCTGAAGAAGCCACACTGTTGGGACCCCTCTTGTTCGGCATTTATTTCTCAGATGTTAAAGCAAACATGGGAGGGTTGTGGCTGACGAAGTTCGCAGATGACTGCAAACTAGGCGCCATAGTCGATACACCAGTGGACACATACATCCTACAAAAAGGCCTCACAGAAACGGACAACTGGTGCCGGAGTCATGGCCTTAAACTAAATGCCAAAAAATGTATAGTCATCCCCTTTGGGAAAAACAAAGTACCCACAAATTATCACATAGACAGCAACCCAAAAGTAATCGGAGACCTAGGGACCCAAGTCAACAGCGACTTCTCATTTGACACCCACGTTGCCAAAGTGGTTAGAAAAACATTCTACCTTGCACACCTTATCATGAAGGGATTCACATCCAGATCCAAGGATGTCATTGTACCCCTATACTCCTCCCTCATCAGACCCATGATTGAGTACAATGCCCCATTTGGTATGTACCTCACCCGGCATTTGCAACAGCTGGAGAGACCACAAGAGTACCTCACCAAGAGGATCAAGGGTCTCCAACATATGTCTTATTCTGCCAGACTAAAGAAACTCCAGCTCTATTCAGTAGCATACCGCCTGCTCAGAGGTGATCTCTGCCTGACGTACAAGGCCATGTCCAATCAGGAACTGATGGACATGCTCCACCTCAAAAAATCCAAATCCATCAGATCCACGAGAGCTAAAGACTTAAACCTCGGCACAAGTATGACTAGGACATGCTGGAGGGATAGATTCATAACCCAGAGGCTTCCCATGCTCTGGAACAAGATCCCAGTTCATGTTAGGCAGAGCCCCTCACTGACTCTCTTCAAGAGAAATCTTGATGAGTGGATGGGAGATCGTAAGTTTACCCCAGGGGTCACATCTGTGTCACTACTAGACAGGGGCACAGTAAACTAATTCTATTATATAAGGGGACCTTCACTGTGTCACTACTAGACAGAGGCACAGTATTCTAAATCTATTCTGTGCATTTTTGTACCATTTCATGGGGTGGCGAAAGCCACATCACTATGGCTAGGCTTACAAATGCCCCAGGGCAGATAGCCTAGTACTAAACTATGATGGAATGGCATCTGATTACACTGATGAAGAGGGGGATTAACCACCATGTGACAAAAAAGGATGCAATCAGCAGTCCGTTTGGTATGGTTTGAATAGCCATAATCAGACTGTAATTAAATGAAAAGCTGATCCAGTTTCCTTCACCCACACAGCCTTCACATGTAAAAGGCAAGCAGGTGATGCACATCAGAGGTAACAAAGGACTTCCCTCCCTTGAATTCTCTCTGTGCAGAAAGTCGTGAGGTGAGCAGAATACTATAATCCTAAGATTCTGCAGGCAGAAGTAATGGATACTACAGAGTTCTGAGAGATGAACTTCACCACCAATGCTGAATCAGTCAGTCTGCATACAGGATAGCAAGTAAGTCAATCATAACGCACAAGACCCATGGAGAAGAGCTCTTCTAGGGTAGGTGAAGGTGCAAAAACGAATTGCTTGACAAGCCTGTGCTGAACCCCAAAATATTACAAGAATGTGCACCTTGACTGTGGAATTATCAATAATCACCTCAAACCTCACTAGCGGAAGTGGTGCAGGCCAATTTTTTGACCAGCTATAGTATCTCTTATACAATGAGTAAAAGGTCACACAGAAAAAAATATTCAGTAAAAACCAAAAGAACAATCTAGCAAAGCTAGACTTTCCACTGTGTGACTTCTTAAACCTCTTGTAATCTCTTATAGTTTGCAGAACAAGTCTGGAAAGTGTAAGGCTTTCTGAGAGCCTTAGTTGTCCCTGAGACTTCTAGCATGATGAGAACAGTCAGTCAAAGTAGCCACAGGCAGAATTGGCTGTTAGTTCAGAAAGGGGAATCTGGCTTGTAGTGGGATGAAATCCAGCACTGCAATGAGCTGATAGGAAGGAGGACAAGGAGACCTGGTGGTGGAATGAGGAAGTACAAGAACATATATAGAGGAAAAGGTTGGTGAAGAAGAAGAAGTCGGATTGCCAGTGAGATGAAGAAAGTAAACAGAAGTACAAGGAGATGAGGCATATGGTGAAGAAAGAGGTGGCAAAGGCGCTTAGCAAGTTGTATGAAAGTTTGGACACTAAGAGGGGAGAAAATGACCTGTACTGATTGGCTAGACCGAGGGATCAAGCTGAAAGATGTGCAGCAGGTTAGGGTGATAAAGGGTAACAACTGAAACATACTCACAAGAGAGGAGTGTGTGTTGAGCACATGGAAAGAGTACTTTGAGGGGTGGCTGAATAAAGACAATGAGAAAGAGAGAGAAGGTTGGATGATGTGGGGATAGTGAATCAGAAAGTGCAATGGATTAGCAAGGAGGAAGTAAGGACAGTTATGAAGAGGATGAAGAATGGAAAGGCTATTGGTCCAGATGACATGCCTGTGGAAGCATGGAGGTGTTTAGGAGAGATGGTAGTGGGGTATTTAACCAGATTGTTTAACAAAATCTTGAAAAGTGAGAGGATGTCTGAGGAGTGGAAAAGAAGTGTATTGGTACCAATTTTTAAGAATAAGGGTGCTGTCCAGAGCTTTAGTAACTACAGAGGGTAAAACTGATCAGCCACAGCACAAAGTTATGGGAAAGAGTAGTGGAAGCTAGGTTAAGAAGGGAGGTGATGATTAGTGACCAGCAATATGGTTTCATGCCAGGAAAGAGCACTACAGATACTATGTTTGCTCTGAGGGTGTTGATGGAGAAGTACGGAGGTCAGAAGGAGTTACATTGTATCTTTGCGGACTTAGAGAAAGCATATGATAGGGTGCCCAGAAAGGAGATGTGGTATTGTATCAGGAAGTCGGGAGTGGCAGTGAAGTACGTAAGAGTGCTACAGGATATGTACAAGGGCAGTGTGACAGTGGTAAGATCTGCGGTAAAAGTGACAAATGCATTAAAGGTGGAGGTGGGATTACATCAAGGATCAGCTCTGAGCACTTTCTTATTTGCAATGGTGATAGACAGGTTGACAGACAGACAGGAGTCCCCATGGACTATGATGTTTGCAGATGACATTGTAATTTGTAGTGAGAGTAGGGAACAGGTTGAGGAGACCCTGGAGAGGTGGAGATATGCACTAGAGAGGAGAGGAATGAAGGTCAGCAGAACTAAGACAGAATATGTGTGTGTGAATGAGAGGGAGGACAGAAAAATGGTGAGGATTCAGGGAGTAGAGATGGCAAAGGTGGATGAGTTTAAATATTTGTGATCAACATTTCAGAGTAACAGTGAGTGTTGAGGAAAGGTGAAGAAGAGAATACAGGCAGGGTGGAGTGGGTGGAGAAAAGTGCCAGGAGTGATTTGAGACAGATGGGCACCAGTAAGAGTGAAAGGGAAGATCTACAAGATGGTAGTGAGACCAGCTATGTTATATGGGTTGGAGATGGTGGTACTGACGAAAAGACAGGAGTCAGAGCTGAAGGTGGCAAAGTTAATGATGTTAAGGTTTGCATTAGGTGTGATGAGGATTGGACAGGATTAGGAATCAGTGTATTAGAGGGTCAGCTCAGGTTGGACGGTTTAGAAACAAAGCCAGAGAGAGGATCTTGCATTGGTTTGGACATGTGCTGAGGAGGGATGCTGGGTATATTGGGAGAGGGATGCCAAGGATGGAGCTGCCAGGTAAGAGGAAAAGAGGAAGGCCTAAGATAAGGTGTATGGATGTGGTGAGAGAGGACATGCAGGTGGTTGTTGTGACACAGCAAGATGCAGAGGATAGGAAGAAATGGAAACACATGATCCACTGGGGCGATCCCTGAAGGAAGTAGCCAAAAGAAAAAGAAGTGAGCTGTGAAGTGAGAAATTATATCTGACAGAGCCACCAATGGGTAACTGCAAAACCTTTAGTCTTTCTCCTCTGAATTTTCTTGGCAGTTGTAGCATGGAAGGGAATGGTGGAAAGGCAAATAGGAAGAATGAAGCCATCCACTGCCATCTCCCATTTGGTCTGCTGAATAGCTGATGTAGTTAGCTATTTTTGTGTGTGGTGCCATCTGCTGATCTGCCCCTCCCCCCCAGAAAAAAATATTTCTACTGCTCAGCGGACATGAAGAGTAAAGCAGTTATTTTCTTCTTTTAAATGGCTGTAACTGCTTGCAAGCAGTTGCTGTAGTTTATACCAGATATATTGCTCACCTTGAGTTGAAACTTGAACAGCAAAAAAAAGATAGTTTTAAATTGCATGTAAATATATCTTTTATATAAATATACATGCTTTAAAAATAGTTTCTACACTTTATAAGACTTCTTTCGGCTTGCAGTTTTTACACTTTTTTCCTTTGAATTTTTTTTTTTTTAAATGACTATACCACTTTAAATGTGGAAGGGAGCTCGGCTGTCATGTGATGCATGATGTGAAACATGAGAACCATACTTAAACAGCAACTCTGGTAGTTTGTTTTATCTGAAAAAGTTGTAAATATTAAAATAGAAGCGCTTGTTACATTTCCAGTGTATTTTTTGTTTTTTCTACACTGTGGAGTGGAAATTTAGTCGGAGTCTCTGTGGTAGACACATTTTCATGTATATTCTTAAATTTAAAAATTCCCTTCAGAATTCTCTGTCGCAAATACTGGATGAACAAGTGGGTGCAACTAAGGAAATTATTTTTTGAGCTGAGATATACGATGTGAATTGCCTAGATAAAGTAAGGCCATGCCAAGTTTAATTCTGGTGGCTGCCAAAAAAATCATTTACTAGAAAATGGAAATCAAAGTCTAAACCAACTGTATTTGAAGTATTAGCTATTGGGACATAGATAAAAGAACTGGAAGTGGGATCTTTAAAAAAGGGTAGGAGCAAATCACATAGAAAAAAAATGGAAATTGTGGGAACAATAAATGCAGAATAATGTTTTGGGAGAGGAGTGAGTTTTAAGGGAAGACAGAAATTGATCACTTTAGGTAATGTTGGGTTGATGATAATTATACAAAAGAATATAGGTTTTGTATCAAGTCTGCAAATGCAAACATGTTAATATGGTTTGTTTTCTTTTATATAAATGCATGTTTACTTATGTTTTAAGTGATAACTTAATAAAAATGTTAAAAAACTAAGGTGAAGGAACTATTTTACATCAAAAATATAAAAAAATAATAATATAGCAACAAAATAAATAAAACAAAATTTACCAGATAGCCCATTCTCCAAGTACAATAATGCCCTCCAGGTTGTGTGTTACTGTGTAAATAATGCCATTCCAGGAGCGAGTTACTTGCAAAGTAACACACACCATGTTGAGCATTACCACTTGGCTTGCTTATCTATCACTATACAACCCAATGACAGAGTTCTGATGCATGTGTACACACTCATAATAATCTAAGATGGAATACCAATGTGGCATCCACTGGCAACTCACCATCCAGTAATGGGCCCTCATAGAAGGATAAAGGACTGTGAAGATGGTAGTCTGTGTGAGGTTTAAGAAATGCAGGAGAATTTTGACCTTGCCTCCCTATTTTCTGCACCTAGAATGTCAAGGATACAATTTCCTGGACACACTCAGGGGACAGACTGAAAAATATTCAATGTGTTCAACTCTGCCCCTGTAAACCAAATTTTCTGGGATGGGACTTGGGGAGTACTTCTCAAAGCTCTGTGACTGCCAAAGTCTACAACTACAGTAGGTTATGAAGAAGGGTTGCTAAGAAGTCCCTTTGTAGGGCCACCAGGAAACAATTGTCTAAGTAGGGTACACTGGCACATCCTTTTCCTACAAGACTTCTACCTCCATATTCAGAACCTTGTTAAACACTGTGGAAGCAGATAACAGACTAACCAAAACTATGTTGTACTAAAAACTGTGTTGACATCAAGAGAAACAAAGGAATCTCTTGTAAGACTCTCAGACAGAAATGTGCAGAATACACTCATCATAGCCAGCAAATCCATCCAGGCTCTTTGTGGAGAAAAGGCACGACTGTTGGGAGAGTCACCATTTGCAATCTCATCCTCCAGATGAGCCTGCTGAAGTTACTGAAGATCTAAGATAAGATGAAGCCCGGCAGTCCTCTTCAGAATAAGGCACAGAAGGGTATAACATCCCCTGCATCTTAAAAAGAAGGAAGAAGCTCAATGGCATCTTTGATTACTACAGTCTAGGCCTGCTTTAGAAGCCACATGGAGATTAGTCAGACTGTTAAAAGAGCTCTTGGTGCTAGAGTACATCAAAGCTATAACTGCTGGCTGATTGAAATCATACTGTCCTTTAGCAATGGTTCTTCAAACCAAAGCAAACTCAGAGAGCTGATCTCTCAGTCACAGTCATGAGACAGAGAAGTGTTTTGGAGTCAGTTGTGACGGCTAACTTCTATCAAACTTTGGGGGGGGCTTAGCGAGAGTGTGTGTAGCAAGGATGACTTGCATTCTCTGTCTGTGAAAGGTCTATTCCCTGGGTGCTAGACTAGTCTAAAAGAAGACAAACAAGATAGAAGAAATGGCATAACACATTAGAGTGCTTAAAGATTGCCTTTTCTTCTGCAGCCCTTTATGAGGTCCTAATAAGCCTGCCAAAACATGACCACCCCAGCCCCCATCCAGAATGGCTTGCTTAGCTCCTCCTGCACATGGCGCATGCACATCCAAGATGTTGCTGATGCAGTAGCATCAGTGCAATCAAAGTTACAGTAGGTGACATGGAAACCTTTTTGAGGAAACTATTCTAATGGTCTCCTCCACAAATGCCACAATGACAGAATTGTCAGCTCTTCCAGATTATGGTCCATACGGAAAGATCTGAACTAGGACAGGTGGATGACATAACTGAGGACCTTAGTGTCCCAAGTATCAAATGAAAAAGAAACTCCCATCTTAGCCAGACACCAAGGCATTGCATTCCTTTTTATGGTGGTAAATAACAATGTTGCCATTGAACCTATTACTGGATCAATGAAATCCAAAGAAAGATAGCCTACGACTTTGCTACAGGATTCTTGGAGAGAATGCCATTTCACTCTTTTGATGGTTCACAGACAGCACCAACTTTCTCAGGTACATTAGGGTGACTTTGGGTGCTAGTCAAGCGCAATTTAAGGTTGCACGATAAAATTCAGCAAGATATCATGCAGGTGCAGGGTGCACTTATAAGTGAAAACCCTGATTCAGTTAATTTAAGTAAAATGAAAGACATTAAGTATAAAACTGAGAAAGCTGAGACTGACATCCTCATTTGCAAAAAGAAGAAATTAAAAAGAAATACTGGGAATTTCCAGAATGGCCTTATTTACTCTTGGCAATGTAAACCATGTCATGAAAGGTCAAAGTTTAGACCTTCTGAGGGCCATGCCATTGCAACGCATGATTCTTCAGCATAGTCGCTAGAGACCTCTTCCAGTAAAAAAAGAGCATCTTGTTTGAAAATAGTCATGTGGGAGAGAGAGTTTATTCAATGGAGTAACTTGAGACACACAGAAATGGTGCGCCTTTTTATTAGAATGGTCGGGGAAGGGGTCAGAGAAAGTGAGATAGAGGCAAAAGGACTTAAAAACCCTGTTCCCTGTTCTTTTGTAAATGCTTGGGACATTACAGACTCTATCCTTTTGAACAAATTTGTAAGTCTGATAATGAGTTCAGTTCTTTGAATATTATTAATTGGTCTGATTTGGTTATATCTGAAGAGGCAAAGCACGTGTTGTTAAAGAGTGCAAAATTTGTACCTACTGAAATACCTACTTTAGTTGATATTTCGACACAGGTGAAAAGACTCTGTAGGAAATTGCATTTAAAGGTGTTTTTTGAGATAAAAATGTAGGGCAAACTGTTTTTGAGCATTTGGAATCAATGGATGAGATTAATTCTTTACTTAATTTGTCATTAAATGAAACTGATTTTTGTGCATTTGTATATAACATGGGAGTGGACTGGGATGAAATCTGAAAGGGAAAATAATGACTGTTTTTGTACAGGGTATGGGAAATTGCTCTGGTTCTTCCTAACACGATTTGTTTTGTCCCACCTAAAATTTCTTCCAGAAAATGTGGGTTTGAAAATATGCTGTGTAAAACAGTAGAATTTGAGTACATGAAATCTACTACATCTAAGAAAAATTTCAATTTACAGAAGGGTGAATGGTTGGCCTTGAAATACCTTTGGGAAGATTTGAAGGATTATGTTCAGGCAGGCCGATAAGGGGGCAACTGAGTTATAAAAAGCCAAATATGACAAAATGGTTAATGACTTATTTTTAAATATTAAATAAGGGAGAATATGTCCAATTGGTTGATAACCCAGTTGCCTCATTTAATTCACTGTTGCTGAAAATTTTGGAGAGGGGAGAAAGGTTAGGTTTTCTCTCAGCTTAAGATGTGGAGAAATTGCATGTCTCAAAACCTAGGGATCCTATTTTTTACGCTAACCCCAAAGTGTATGAAGATTTGGATGACCTTCCATGCAGACCCATAGTATCAGCTGTTGACTCTTATTTGCAGAATGTGAGAATTTTTATGAATTCTAAGGTGAAGAAATATTTCCAAAGGGTTCCAGCACACATCAAACATACTGTGGCACTTTGTGAAAGCATGAAAATGGTCTGTTGGCAGGAAGAGTTTTACTGGGTCACAGCAGATGTTATTTTTTGTCACTAATATAGAGGTGGGATGGGGTGTGGAGTCAGTCAGCAATGTAATGGGGAGGGACCACATACCTCCTTTATTATTTCACTAATATAGAGGTGGGATGGGGTGTGCAGTCAGCAATGTAATGGGGAGGGACCACATACCTCCTTTCTTATTAGTATTTTAGAAATCTGCCTTACACATAATTACTTTTGTTTTTGTAATGAGATTTTTTAACAAAAGCACAGCAATGGGGCCCCTTTTGCTCTTTCTTAAGTGATTTACATGGGTGAATTTTAGAAGAAAGTTATATATCCCACACACTTTTTTTATCTGAGCATGTAATCATGTACAAGAGATACATTGATGACTTGTTCTTTATTTGCAAGGGGAATGAGTCACAGTTTTGACAATTTTTAGATGAACTAAATAAGAATG
This sequence comes from Protopterus annectens, assembly GCF_019279795.1. Taxonomy (NCBI): domain Eukaryota; kingdom Metazoa; phylum Chordata; order Ceratodontiformes; family Protopteridae; genus Protopterus; species Protopterus annectens. The sequence goes on from NC_056735.1 coordinate 1,474,440,838, forward strand.
TTCATGGTTTGAAGTTTACTTATGAACTTAATAAGGAATCTATTCATGTTTTGGATGTAGAGTTTTATTTTGGAAAGGACAAGACTATCCAGTATAAACCTTAAAGAAAGGTAACAGTCGTGAACAATTTCTTGCAAGCTTTCAGCATGCACCCCCCATGTTTGATCAACTCTCTTCCATATGGGGAATTTAGAAGAATCTTCCTTAACACTTCTGAAGAGAGATTTAAAGAAAAAAATGTAATCGGGCTGCAGAATAGACTTTTGGCTCAAGAATAGCCTTTGGAGACATTAAGTAATGATACAGGTAAGCTAGATGAAAGTAATGGAAGTAAATGTAACGAACACTTTTCCTGATCCTTGTATCCATGCTTTTGCTGAGGGACAATTACAGTAGTTTCGTCATACTTAGGTCAGGTTCTAGTGGTTTTCAACTACCTTAACTATGCCATAGACTTAATAACAGCCTGACTACTGCATGCTTTTTATGGTATCTAAGCTAAATCTTCAAGGTACTTTATCCAGTGACATGATGCCTTTGGTACTACTCTTTTTTCAGTTTTAGTTTATAACTTTTATGGAGCGGCATGGAGTGAGCAGTCCAATGCTTGCCAACACTTGGACTATCGAGATTAGTAAGCTTTTCTCCCTGCTACTTTCTAATGCTATTCTATACATGCGACAATCTCCCATTACATGTAATATGCATTTGTTTGTTTGCTACATTAGATCATTTCAGGGAGTTTTGTGGTTGGGCGCTAGGTTTGAGGTAGGGTACTTGATTGCCACTCTATTCAAACTAGCTTTTCTAGTCAATAGGACATCATCTAACACTATGCTTAATATACTGACAAAGTTCATACAAATCACTTTCTTTAAAAATACTTGTAGTTTTTCTTTCTTCTTTATACACATAAATCTTAAAAATTATGATTAACGTCAACATTTGGAATATAAATGGTCTTCAAGATAATAAAAAAAGAAACTGATTATGCACCTAATTTACCAGGATAAAGCTAATATTTTTTTATTTACAAGAGACACACCTTGCAAACGACTAATGGGATAACGATAGGAAAAAAAAAACTGGCTCAGTCATATAATATCAGCTGGAAATAGTCTTTCCTCGAAAGGTACAGCCATCTAAATTAAAAAAAAACTTTCCTGGGGAAATTTTAACCACTAAATCAGACCCTAATGGTCAGTGTTGTCTATTTTCCTGTTCTTGCCCTCAATTTAACTGGCCTATACTTTTTCTTAACATATATAGCCAATGTTCCAACCAGCATCTATTTGTTTATGAAATTCACAATCTATTATTACAGTATACTAATCATTTCTACATTGAAGGGGGTGACTGGAATGCGCTTACTGATCCCTTGAATGACAGCTCAAATAAAAACAGGAAGCAATCCAAACTGACTGCATCTATTCAAGACCTGTTAAATAACTTCAGCTTAATTGACCTATTCCAAATTTTTGATCATAACAGCAAATAAATATACATACTTCTCGGCATCTCATAAAGTCTGGCCTAGAATTGACTTTTTCCTAATTTTTGATGTCTTCTCAAATAAAATTAATAATTTTGTCCTTGAAGCAAGATCTATCTCAGATTACTTTAATGTATCTCGGAGTATCAACCCAGCACAGCACCTTAATGGCTGCGGCAGCAGTCTCACCTTGATGTTAAATATTAATATCCTTAAAAAAGATGTTATAAATGAAATTAACCAATATCTGAAACAGTTTGAGCTTGAATCCCATATGTGCTCCATCCCTGTTGATATTCAATGGGCTACTGCCAGAGCTGTTATTAGAGGATACTTACAAAACGCATCCTTTTATATAAAAAAAAAAAAAATGAGCAAAGGCATATCAGTGACCTAACTGATGAGTACAAGAAAATTGATTTACAACTTCAGAATAACGACTCTCCAGACTTAGAAAATAAATTACATGAGACTCAAAAAAATATACTCCTTTTATCAACAAAACCAATCCTCAACCGAATTAAGGCTCCTGTATAAATACTCAGAATGGGGTCAACCCCTTCTAAAACACTGGCCAAACTAATAAATATCAAAGACGGCCCAAACTATATAGATGAATTAAACTATAAAGGGACAACTCTATATAGAAATTATGACACTGTTAGTTCTTTCACAGAAATCTTTAGTGATATTTACAACCCCAAAAATCAAACACATAAGGATACTTACAAAGAATTTATGGATATCCTTTCCCAAACTAAGTCATTCACAACACAATCTATTAGCTAGCCCTATAACGCTAAATGAAATAAAGTTAGCTATTAAAAAGCTCAAACCCAACAAGGCATCAGAACCCAAAGGCTTTACAGGTGAATTTTTCCAAATTCTCAATGATCAACTTATTAAAATTCTTCTTAACCTCTACAACTACATCATCTTAAAGGGGATTACTGATAAATATTTGAACAACTCTAAAACAATCCTTATCTTGAAACCTAATTCTGACAAGCATAACCCTCTTAGCTACAGACCCATTGCTCTCATTAATATAGATATAAAAATGTTGATGACTATCCTAGTGAGTAGAATGCAGAAGGTTCTGGCTTCAATTATTTCCACTGAGCAAGTAGGTTTTCATAAAATAATGATGGCCATGTGATAATACTCTCACTCTAGACACAATAATATTTCTTAAAAATGATAACCATCTGAGATACGCCCTCACGCTTGATGCCACTAAAGCTTTTGACAATGTAGATCTAAATTTCTTATATCTAACCATGCAATACTTCAACTTCCCTGATTTTAAGATAACACTATTAGAATGCTTTACAACAATGCTTCTACCTCCCTGTACATCAATAAAACAAGGTCTCAACCTATTAAAAATTACTAATGGAACTAGACAGGGCTGCCCCTATACCTATATCTTTTTAATATTTATTGTGAACCTCTCTTTCTATTCATTAGCCAAAAAACATATCATCATATACCAAGAGTTTTTAACATTGAGATAAAATATTCAGCATTTGCAGATGATTTAAATATTTACTTTAAACTTCCAAATAGTGATCTCCATAAAATTCGTAAATCAATAAGTCTCTTTTCCACTGCTGCTAACTATAAACTAAATCCCACAAAATCTTCTATTTTCCCATTATATCCTCATAAACACCTGGAATCCTACTTCTCCCTGTCTGACATACCTGTTAAATATTCAATCAAATATTTACAAATAAACGTTATGCAGTCACATCAGGATTTAATGAGAGCCAACTTGAGTATAGTCTGGGACAAATCAACAACGACCTATCCAGATTGAAAAATATCAATTTATCCTTAGTGTCAAAAACTGCTAGTTAAAATGAGCATTCTCCCCAGGATATTATTTCATCTAAACTCCATACACTTAAATATACCCCCAATTTTTTCAATAAGATGAAAACCACCATCTCATAATTCCTCTGGTTCCCTGAATTAAACAGAATCTCTTATAACAAATTAATACTTTCAAAAGAAAAAGGTGGATTGAGCCTCCTCCGATTTTAGTCTTTACTATAATATAATAAATGCAAGCCGTTTAATCCAAATTGCGAACTACAAACCATTGGTCGATACATGGACCCCAATCTGGGTCAAAATCTGGTGCAAGTATATACGATCACTCAAATTAAACCCTCACTCTATCCCATATTTAATGCTTGACAGTGAATACAAATCTAAAATTCTACCTACATTAAAAATAAAATTAATATCTTTCAAGCATTGCTACATTCTTTTAATCTACAGGATACTCTTCTTGTTCTCCAACCAATTCACCTAAACCCAAATATAAAAATTTATAATAAAATGATACACCTGTCTAGCCTTCCTATTAAAAACGCCATGGTATGGCATTTTTACCATTTCCAAGAACTTTGCTGCTGTAACTTTTTGAGGCCCCAAGTGGATATGACCCTATGTTAAGACAACTTAATTTATTAATAAAACAAAAATTCGCAAAGACCAAAGTGAGTAAACAAGACATAACTCTAGCACAATGAATTATCAAAACCCTTTCCCTTAGGAACAAAATAATATATCATGCCTACAAGCTCTTGATAAGCATCAAATATCAACAATTGCTCTTATACCCAAATTACTGGGATGACATTCAAAGTGAAATTTCTACTGAGTCCAAATATGAATATTTGGAATACTCTTAATCTAACCTCTTTCAAGAATTTGATTTATACCCAACTTATGATCAATAATATCTCCTACTATACTCTTGTGGTTCTATTAAAATTTGGGTACTACAAAAACTTAACATGCCTTTTTGTTCCCTCCAGCATGCAGATTTACTCCACATCTTTTGGAGTTGCAAAAATAAACAAATTATGGTGCTCTCTTAGAGCTCAACTGGAAAAAAAATGGGGTACAAGAAGACCACCTTTTCCTGGCAAACCACAATCCTGAATATTATTCCTAAACCTATAACAGGTGTTCGGAGAGACATCTAAATAACTGTGTGTGCTCTTCTTAAATACTTTATAGCTAAGAACTGGGTAAATCCCCCAGTAATCTATTGAGAGAATTTTATAACTATGGCAATTAAGTATATATCTGCACATAAATTTTGTTCTAATGGTAAAAAGAAAAAAAGACCACTTCAAGAAATACTGGTGCAGTCTTCTTTGACTTAATTCAATCAAAATAATTGTCATACAACAATCACTACTATTAACAGAATCTGTGAAGACCTTTGTGTTCGTACTTTTCAGTCCTATAACAAATTAATGTTGATGATAATCTATTGTCAATCACACTAGTATGATGCCCCTTTACACATTTAAGGCATCCAAGTTGTAAATAGTTGTAAATATTGTGAATAGTGTTCTCTCACAATATACTCCCTTTTTCTTCTTTATTCTACTCATTAATCAAACTTACATTCTTTCCTCTAACCATCGCTAATTCTCCTGTTAAATATAGACTAATTATAAATTTTCTTGTATCACATTAGTTTCTTATAAGGGGGTCTCTTCACTACTTTCTGTCCCTAAGGTTCATGTTTTTGATACAGCTACCCTGGGTGTTTAGGATAGAAGTATTTCCTTTATCACCTTTTATTTTTATTTTATTTTTTCTTTTCTTTTTTATTGCCTTGCTATGATAGAATATGTCTGCTTGTTACATGGTTGCAATCCTTTTATATAGCAAGACTGATAACTGTATATAATGTATTATGTTGTGTCTTGATATGTTTCTGTTTTTTCTGTTATAGAACTTGCAAAACTAATAAAAGTTATATTTGAAAAAAAAAGTAAATGTAGCAAACACTAGTGAGGGAGGAAAGATCTCAATGGAAAGTACATGGGCCATGATGTTAGTGACAAGAAAATGTATTTTGTCACTAAATACCTTTTTCTGAAAATTTCAAGAGCTTAGTTAAGGATTTATGGCATGTGGTTTATCAGAATGAACTAGTTGGAGAATTATTTTCAAAGTTTGTTATCTTTTCTTATGGGAGATTTTATAATTCGAAGTTGTTGAATTTTAGGCAAAGGCATTTGTTGACTGTGGGGGAATGGATGGGTTCCTTTGTGTGTGGACACTGCAAAGTTTGCAGCAAGATCAGGAAATCGGCAGGCACCACAATTAATAGTAAGAAGCTTGTTTCTACGGAGAGATTTGACTAACTCATGTGAGGTTGTATATATTATTGATTCTGGGTGTAATATTACTAAATGATATGTAGGGCAGACTAAGAGGAAAGTGAAGATTTGTATTTTGGAACATTTGGGTGACATAAAAAATTGTAATTTAAAAAGTCCTATAGCAAAACACTTACATAATGTTCAGAATGGCTCAGATGTTTTTTTTCTTCAGTATTTTACCTCGGCCTCATTTGTACAGAAGGTGCAACTTTGCCAGTAAAGTAACTGAATTAGAAAGTAAGATGATTTTTAATTATAAGACTATGTCCTAGGGGTTTAAACTTGGAAGTCAATTTTAATTTTTAATATTTCATTGTACTGCATGTTGATTTAATATTTCAAGAAATGTATTTAACAATATTTATTAGAAAAGTTTTTATAGGAATGCTTAACTCATTACCCCCGAGTACTGTCTCACGGTGCCTCTGCACTTACATCCGAGCATGCTATGAGACGAGAGGAATTTCAGGTTCTTACCCCCGAGTGCCTTCCACAGGCGCAAGAAACTTTAATGTTGAGTTATTGCTGTGCTCACTTTAAAACAAGCTGAAATCGTAACTGAATGCATTATTTACATTCTATAGTTACAATTCAGCTTGTATTTATGTGGTGCTCACAATAAACTTGCCTGAGAAAATCGCCTTTCTAAATGTGATAAAGCAAGTGGAGGCAGCCAGTCAGATTCTTGCAGTCTAAGCCGCCACCTGCATTACAGTTTACTGCTCATTCCAGGCCGTGCTTTTGTTGATAATTCAAGTAAGATATTTTTTATCAGTGTCCGAGGGAGTCCCATAGCAGGACATTTCTTTGCATGCACACACAATTTTGTAGAGCATATACAGCCAACCTTACAAAAAAAAAATGGTTCCATCTTCTCAGCAAAATAAAATACTGATGTATAATATTGTTTAGTGTGTTAATGTAGTTCCACTATTGAATTGTGTTGTTTGTGCAAAAGAGGAATGCTGCAAAATATTTCTTGTTCTAAAACCACAGCTCTTTGGACTTTAATTTAGTTCCAATTACTCCCCATACCTTTCATCCTCTTAGTGCAATATATCTGGACAAAGCATGACAAAATGGGCGAAAACAACTGTTCAAATAGGGATCGTCCTGCAAACCGGGAGATGTGTGTCACTTAATCCTAAAACCTCATGTGTTGTCAGATGGCAGCTCATTCTACGGTAGTGCAACATATCTGACATGAAATATAAAGTAAAGCTGAATTTAGTGAGAAACTACCGCACACAAATACAATTATTATGCTTCATGTTGCAACGAAAACTGTGCTGCTTATATTTTTTCGTTTAATGTACTTTCTTGCTACGTTGGTTGTTGCAGGTACGCCATTTGATATTACAGTACTGCACTTGGAGACTGTTGTGTTATTTTGTAACTGCAGATGTTAAGATATATAGTTTTAATACCTAGATAATGTGCAGCGAGTTATTGTTTCATTGTCATAGTAACACGTGCTTCCAGAGTTTGTTTCCTTCAAATTTGTATGTAATTTGGGGGCTTTCCATGACTGTTGCCTCAAAGTTTGCTTGCTCGTTTTAAAATTGTGATTTTGTGACACAGTTATGATTGTCAATAATACAGTACAGATACAGATCATGTTCCGAACATTTCTGTTGACTTTGGTCCTGATTCTAGAGCTGTGAGGTTGAGAACTTTTTTTATTGACCTCAGTTACCTCCTGTTTTAACATGGTGGTAGTGGGGTGACTTTTTGCTAAAGCAAGACAGTTGTGGAAAAGATATTATCATAATGTAAAGTTGTGTTTTAGTCAAATTAAATTTCCGGTTCCTGTCAGTATGTTTATATGTTGTATAGTTAAAGTAAGTGTCCTGTGCACTGATGTTATGTATATTTGCTTTTCTGATTAGTTCCTTGTGATTAAAACAATTGTAAGAATGCGGAGCAAGAATAACTATTAACCGTATCTGAATAATTATGTTTTGATATCATATAGTTGTACATTTAACTGTCATGTTTATTTGTATTCAGTAATAAACAGAACATTGTGTTTACTGGAGATATTTGGAAGGAAACTGTAGTGTCTTCTCTAACGGTGCCAAATAAAAGAATTTCAGTCTTGTTCTCTAGCAGTTGTACATAGACGTTTTGTGGATTGTTCTGTGGTATATAGCTTTATAATGGAATTTCTTGGGTGACCTGTGGTACTAATCTAATTTGCTAAACTGGCTTCTGTTATTGTCATTTTTGTTACTTTTTACGTATGGCTGGTTTGTATTTGCTATTGTCAGTATTAGAAATGATGACATCTCTGGTTTGCTTCTTATTTAAACACGTTTTTAGTGTATTTAAGTAAGTACAGACATATAATATACCTTTAAGGTGGTGTATTTTGCTGCTTTCTTCACTGTTATCACTTTTATGCAGATGCTAGCATTGTAACTAGTAGCTGCTGTATTTTGCTCTGGTTTTGCTAGGCTATAGTTGTTTCCCTGTCATTTTGTAAGCACCTTTATTGAAGTTCATTTGTAGTTTGTGTGTTGTACTGCTGATAATGAGAAAAACGAAGAAAGAAGAGAGTCTGAGGAGTCAATTCTGTGTAGGTCTGCACTGCTCACCATGCTGGCGCTATATCAAGAGAAGCCTGAAGATGAAGTGATCACAGTACTAAATACAGAGTAGAAATACTCAAATGCAATCCAGCACTGAGAAAGACATGTTAATGAGATTGGATGAGTAAATGGGAAATAGAAAAATTCACCCCGGGGATCACTCCAGTGACTCTATTCGATAGAGGCACTGGGAACTAAGGTCTTGTGAAATGATGCCAGGGTAATCCTATGGGCTAGGCTTGTAAAGTCTCCAAGGCTGTTAGCCTAGTACAAACCTATGAACCTATGAAAGGTGGCGTCACAATGCCATGGTCTGATTACCTTACTAGAGCTCTTCCTTATGTGGGAACTTCTTGTCATTCAATCCATGTTTGGGGGGAAGATTGGCTCTCATTACAGTTACCAATAGAGTGGGAGCGCGTGATGCAGAACGCACTGACATTAGTAAGTGTGTTAAATTTGTTGTTGTAGTTTTACTCTTTCAGGTATATGTTAGTGAAATGACATGTGATGGCCGAAGATAGAATCTATGCCATCATAGTGACATGTACTTTGCCTGTCAGCATTGACAATCTCAAGCAGTGTTAACAATAACTTGCATTCTGCTTTACATTTATGTTTATAGTTATATCTTTAATATTTAGTTTCGTAAGAAGTCCTGTGCTCCTGTAGGTGTAAGCTGACATTTGGGGCAGTGGGAGGGGTCTCCCTTAACTGTCTTATACTGTTAAGGATATCTCTAATTTTAGGTTGATTTTTTTTTCTCTCCCTCCTCAATTTTCTGATGGGACAGTGATGGTTAACTTTGCCACTAGTTCCAGGCATTACAGATATTTTCAGAAAATGCATACAAATGTAAATATTTTTGTTCTGTCAGCATTTCGTACAAATAGTACCACTGCTTTTATATGTCATAAGACCATTCCCTACTGTTGAGCTGACAGATTGATGTGTATGGTGTTGGAGGAGAGCAATTGTGGATGATTTGGTATCACTATCATGATTCCGAAGGTAGTTTGGTTTTGTTGCTGGAAGCACATAATATACAGTGTGTTAAGCATTTACCAGGTGCTGATTAAGTATGTTTTTTCTGAGAGCGGGGCAAATCAAACTTGACGGTTATTACTTGGGACAGTGCACTGTTCCAAAAGTTGATTCAAAAGAAGCGCACAAGGTAAGTTTAATTGCTAGAAGGACATGCTGAACAAAGGTTGATAGGGAAGTTTGAGTGTTGCTTGGAGTCAAGGGTCCATTGAGACCAGAGGAGAGACACAGAGATATAACTGCTGATAAACTAGTGAAGACCGCTGGTGCATTTTTATTTATTTTATTTATTTAACATTTGCTGACCGGGAAAGTCCGACTAGGTTCCACAGATCCTTTTTTCAGCGGAGGCCCTAGGAGAAATGCTCCAGAAGCATGTTTTTAGAATGTGGGAGGAAACCGGAGTACCCGGTGGAAACCCAAGCGAATGCAGGGAGAACATGCAAACTCCACACAGAAGGCACCCCAGCCGAGAATCGAACCGGAGAACCTCTTGCTGTGAGGCGACAGCATTTACCGCTGCACCACTGCGCCGCAGTGCAACCCAACTGCTTGTAGGGTTACACATTATATAAAAGATGCGCACAGGTGTGACATCCCCGTTCACAACCCCATCTCATTCATTGCTATACTGCAGTCATACTGATTGGTTTGTGTATTCGGAATGTCTTTTGGAGCAAACCATTAGTAAGAACTACTTCACTAGATCACAACAAATAATGATATATTGTCATCATGCATGTTTAATTTACTAGAAAGTCTGTACCAGAAGTGCTTGGCTGTAAATTTATGGTATGTTACACTTTGTGTCATTAGGAGGAACCCCAGATATAGAATACTTTCTTTATAGCTAAGAAATTTAATGTAGCTAGACCACTGGAGAAGACTGCCCATCTGTAATTACAAACTTTCATATCCTGAAAAGAGCAGCATATATACATTTATGTCTTTTTTTCCTCACAGAGCATAGGCTCATAGTTGTTTACTAGGCTATGAATCACAAGGGCCTTTAGCCAAACATGCAATGCAAATCTCTTATCAAGAGTATCAAAACTTGCCAGCTTAAGCAGGGGCTTGGGAGATGAAACATTACAAGCAAGGTCCTAGGAGATCAACCATTTACAGGCTGCCAGTGTCTTGTTCCAAAGAAGGGGTAGTCTCTGGGATACATACCTGTCTCTTCAGCAGGTCCTATTTATACCCCAAGCATGGTTTAAGTCATTAAAAGGGGTAATTGTGGTGCTGTTTGTTTTGTGGATATGTTGGAGGTCCTTCAGAGTGGGGTCTGACAATACCTTGTATGCCAAGCATAGATTTCCCCTCAACAACCTGTAGGAGACAGAATACAGGGACAGAGACATGAGGCGGTCTGCAGAGGGCATGTTACATATGATCTGTGTTCTTTTAGTAAGGAACCTCTGTGGATGTTTCAGTTGCTGGATATGCCTGGTTAGTTATGAACCAAAGTGGGCATTGTACTCAATAAGTCTGAATGCCGAATACGGTGGAACACTGACTTCCTTGGACCTAGACACCTTCCCTTTATTTGTAAGTTGCACAACATAAAATGATTTTGTCACTAGTGTAGACATGTGATGGTCAAAGGCTAGATTAATGTTTGTGTGTGCGCCACCAAGTCCCTAACTACTGAGTCAACTCTTAGGGGTGTGGTGTCAATATGATAGTTACAAGGGTTAATGACTTCTGGGGGGATACTGTTATGTATTTCTTGGCAGTTAGTGTTAGTCCATGGCTCAGATACCAGTTGTCTGTGTTAGCCCTTTTTGGAGAATATTTGTGCCAATGGAGGATTTGAGGTTGTGAACATAGCTCAAGAATGCCTTGTGGTTGCCCCTGGCCTGGCAGGACAAATGTACCTCACATTTGGATTTGGTAGATTTTATTTTTCCTCTGAGCCGTTTGTTTAATTTGAGAGTGCTTTTACCACACTGACAGAGATTAGCTTACATACAGAATCCCAGAAACAAGATACTGCCAAAGAGGGATAAATCACTGATTTTGCACCAGCAATTCTGTTTTAGTTAGTGGTTCAGGTATTGGAAGGGTAGGAGCAGCATTATGGAAGAGGAGTGGCATTTGTCGACCGCTACCTCAGCTGTAAAGGCCATGGTTAGTCCACTGGCAAAACCATGACAATTGCACCTGTGCTAGTGGTGTGCCCCATATAGAGTGGATAGGTGGAGGGTTGGCAATTCTGTTACCATTCATGCATGCATGCATACATGTACCCTGTTAGACAAGCATGACCAGAGGTCAAGCCATGGCAAGGAGAGGGAATTAGAGACATAACCAAATTTACCTTAACCCCAAAAGCAGATGATGGCAGTCACCATCAGTACTTGACTTTGACCTCTTATGGGATCAAATAGACTGGTAGCCTGTAGGTGAAATGAGCCAAGAATAGGGCTTCATGGCAATCACAAGGTTAGGGAACCAACAAAAAAAAGACTATTTCATTTTTGAAAACTCTGATAAGAATTGTGCTGCAGTACGAAGTTCAAGTCCAGGGGTCTCTCTCTGGTTGCCTGAGGTGTACAGGCCCCTATCTTTAGCTCAGGTTTCAGTGATGGTTATTATAATTTTTTGTTTATGTCTCCCGCTTTCAAGAATCATTTATTATTTGTTAACAATATGCACATACTGTACTGAGGAAAACTGATGATAAATACATCTGAAGAAATTTTGGAATGATGTATAACAAACAGTGCTGTCTTATTGTGCTTATTGTAACCAGAGGGATGGTTAGGTGACTTAACTGGAATTACTACTTTTTGGACTAATTCCTACACAAATGAACCAGATAAATTTGACATTTCTGCTTGTATTATTGTATTTCTGCTTTTACTCAGTAGTTGTATGAGTGACATGAAGGCTATTACTTGCTGACTACTACCAGCATGGAGCTACTATATATGTTGGGCATTTTTCCTGGCTTTGTCAGTCATGTGTAGAAATTAGGTGGGGGGAGGAAGGGCTCAGTAATATCTAAAGTGTTGTACTATTTCTACTGAATTATAATGAATGCCTACTCAAAAGGTTATGTGCAGCAATTATCACCTGTGTCTGAGCATGCACAACTTTCAAGTGATGACATGCAGCTCATTATCACATTAACAATAAGTGCAGTTCCACTATAGCACTAAGTCATTATCACTTATTTATTTTATTTTACATTTGTTTACAGGGATAGTCCGACTGGATACATGTCCATTTTCAGTGGAGTTCCAGGGAGAAAAGCTCCAAATAGACAAACTTACACAGATTACACAAGTAGTTAGATAACATTAGAAAATATAAAACAAAGTAATTATGTGCAATCGTTTAGTAGTGGTCCCTAGTAGGGACTCACAATTCTCAAGGACAGACACAATTAAAAGCAAGAGACATCAGATTGGATCTAGAGCTTGGTGACGTAGTTGCATGTTATGATATTTACAGATTATGCCTTCAGTTTATAACTTAATCAGGGTTGGTACATGGGCAAAGCCAGTTCACTTTGAGATACTCTTTGAGGTTTTTTTTTGAAGAGACTTTTTGAGGATTGTAGGATTATATAGTTTGGCAATGAATTCCAGGTTTTGCCGACAAAGTTCGCAAACAGGGATTCACCAGCAGAGTTATTAGCTTTGTGGGTTTGGACCAGTAGTTTGTTGGCTGACCGTAGGGATCTCAGGTTGCTATATGGCTTAATATTTATAAGTGAGGGGGTATCCTCAGGGTGGTACAGAATTTTGTGCGCTATTAAGAGCTGATTGAATTGAATTAAACTGGGTAGTTTTAGCCACTCTAGTTGTTTCAGGTTCTGGCAGTGGTGGGTTCTATAGGTGGAGCCAGTGGTGAATCTGGCAATATGGTTGTAGCTATGGGACAGCTTACCTAGTTTGGATTTGTTGAGGTTTGAGAGCATAGACGAGGCATATAAAAGAGTAGAGAGTAGGTGTGACTGGGCAATTGCAGTCCTAGCCAGTGGGGTTAAAGATGCCTTGTTTCTATACAGTGATCCAAGCTTCTTATTGATGATCTGTATGGTTTTGTTGATCTCTAGGTCAAATTTGAGATTATGGTCTATGATAACCCCTAGAGGTTTGGTGTGTTGATCTGGGGAGAAAGTGGTACCATTGTTAGACGTGACAGAGAATGAAAGTGTGGCAGATCTACTAGTGGGGGTGAAGAGCAGTAGTAGTAGTAGCAGTTAATTTTATTGGGGTTCAGCAGTAGGCGTTGGTTGGCAAGCCACTTCTCAATAGTGTTAAATGTATTTTGGGTTAGGATTTGCAGTTCAGATGGGGAGGTGCCTGAGCAGATCAGAGTGGAATCATCTGCATATTGAATGCAGGTAGCTTTAGGGATAGCAGTGTGAAGGTTGTTGATAAAAATAAAAAGAGTAGTGGACCTAGTATGGAGCCTTGAAGGACACCAAGTGCGAGAGGTAGCTGGTTGGAGAGTTTGCCCTGCCATAACACCACCCGTTTTCTACCAGACAGGTAGGATTGGAACCACTGGATTCCATGATTATTGAAGGAAATAGATTTTAGAGAAAGAATGAGAAGTTCATGGTTGACCATGTCAAAGGCTTTTGACAGGTCAAGAAAGAGGGTGGAGGATAGCCTATTGTCATTCCTGTTTTGGTTTATGGCATTAGTAAAGGAAAGGAGGGCTGAGGTGGTGCTGTGGTATGGCCACAGACCATTCATCTGCCAACTTTTTTCCCAAATCCACAAAACAAGGGGGAGCGGATTCTGCATTCATTGGATGTACACAGAGAACTAAGATTCTACTTAAACAGGACAAAATCTCTAAGAAAATGTGAGCAACTACCGGTGGCATTTGCTGCAGGGGCAGCGGGAAAGGCTATTTCAAAGCAGACTATTTCAAAATGGATAAGCCATTGTATTCGTTTCTGCTACATGCATCATGGTAAACCTGTTCCCAAGGGGATCAGATCCCATTCCACCAGGGCTGCATCTACTTCTGCAGCCTTTCTCAGAGGGTTTCCTACCAGAGACATTCTAGAAGCTGCTACCTGGAGCTCAGTTCATACATTCACCAAACATTACCATTTACCTCTCTTTTCTAAATCCAGAGCAGGCTTTGCCACTGCTGTCCTGCAGGGCCTTATAGCTGCTCCTAATGCTGTATAATTCCATCCTCCCAACCATAGCTTTGGGATTCTATCCAAATGTAATGACTGCAACAGTGAAACACGAAGAACATAGTACAGTTGTGTACACTTACCATAAATGTAGATGTTCGAGTGTATTCACTGTTACAGTCTTGGTTACCCACCCGCCAGCCCCCTACTTTTCACTTTTTATACCTCTTCTTTCTTTTACTATGCTTTATTTGGAGGTATATTTTTTGTGTTCTAAATTACATGCATATATATATATATTTTTTTTGCTCCCCATTTGGGGGGCACCTGACATCTGGGACAAGAAAAACTGATGAAAATGGCGTCGGCTGCATGTTTTATACCCCTGATGACCTGACGTCATGGAAAAAGGGACAGCAACCGACGCAGGACCCAAGACTTTGTTAATCAGGCCGACTGAGGGCAACCTGCCAGCAGATTACCCTAAATGTAATGACTGCAACAGTGAAACATGAAGAACATCAGCAAACAGTCAACGGGCAGCGTACAAGGCCAGACATTTACAGAATGGGTCATGCATGGCTTGATGCACATGGTCGGTGGATATACAACCTGCCATGACAGCATCACCGCAGAAGATGTTCACCTTTTCAGAAGGGATGGCGTTCACCTAACTAAGGAGGGCATTGCGTTGTTCTTGACTGACCTCCAAAATGGCGTGAGGAGAGCCATGCGTGATAATTTGGCAACATTCAGCTTGTGAGAAGAATGGAAAACACCCATGACTAAGTAGGACCAGTATGGTAAGTAAAACTCTATCATTATATTTATGAACACCGTTGTCACTATTTACAATACAAGAAAAATGTGCTAGGGAATTTGTACACATGCTGAGTAACACTTCATTTTCAGATTGTAAAAGAACTATCTGTATGCTGTGCACAGGTACGAATAAGTATTTGCTTATGAATTTTTCTGTGTAAAATATGATATTTTTCTGAGTTTGGCAAATAACTTTGGTAGGGAGCTGGTGAAGAAGCTGAGAAAGAACTGTTTCAGGAGAGTGCTACAACGTATAATTGAATATGTCAGTAACCATCCTGCAATAAATTTTTTTTCTTCTGCTTTTATTAGGCATGTGTAGAGTTTAGGTGACAGGAAGGTCTTAGTAATACAGAACTTGATTCCTTAGGTCCATTGCTGAATGGACACATGTAAACAGAAAAGGCATAGGTAAGGCAGACTGCTGACACTGAAGGAGGTCATGAGAATGTACTGGTATCAGGTGTCTGAGTGGGTAGCCAGCATAGGTATCAGACAGATCAGATGGCCTTGCATGCCACTAAAGTCCCATGCCTGTCCTGGGTTCATTAGTGGAGTGGCGGTCCTTACCTTGCTTTTTCTCTTTACATGTACCCATTCAGCAGTATGTTGGCTACACCAAGAATGTGTATATTTACAATGATATGTGTCTACATGGTAAAACAGCTGGGTCTGAATGCTGTACACATGTACAGATATCAGTTTGTTTAGGACTCAGGTTATGGAAATTATGATTTTATTTCATATTTTTGGTAAATAACTTTGCTAGGTAGCATGTAATTGTGCCAAGTCATACCTCATTTTGAAGACAGTGTCAGTCCTTACAACATGATAAAAGAACTGTCTGTATGCTGTACACATGTACAGATATCAAAAAATTATATTTTTTTTATATTTTAACGAATTACTTAGCTAAGGAAAGATGGCAATGTGTTAAGTAATAACTCATTTTCAAGACAGTATTAGTCCTTACAATGTGGTAAAAGAAATTTGGCCTTGCGCTGCACACATGTACATATATCACAGTTTGTTTAGGGCTTACGTTATGGAAATTATGATTTTTTAAATATTTTTAGCAAATAACTGTACAAGGAAGCATGTCACTGTGCTAAGTAATACCTCATGTTGAAGACAGTACTAATAGTTCCAACATGATACAAGAACTGTGTCTGTATGTTATACACATGTACAGATATCAAAGTTTGTTTTGGACTTATGTTATGGAAATTATGATTTTTTTTTTCATATTTTGGTAAATATCTTTGCAAGGGAGCATCTCAATGTGCTAAGTAATACCTCATTCTGAAGAAAGTATTAATAGCTCCAACATGGTAAAAGAAAGTACAGTTGTGTACACTTACCATAAATGTAGATGTTCGACTGTATTCACTGTTGCAGTCATCACACTTGGGTTATCCTGCCAGGAGTAGCCCTCAGTCAGCCCGAATACCAGAGGCTTAGTATTTCTCGTCAGTTGCTGTCACTTCAAGACTGACGTCAGGTCATCAGAGGTATAAAAACAGGCAGCCAACGCCATTACATCATTTTTTCTTGCCCCAAATGTCAGGAGCCCCCAAATAGGGAGCTAAGGTATGGTGGAAAAACACCACCAGTAAAAAGTAAATACCAATAGCCCAGTAAGGAGTGAGGAAGAGAGAGAGAGAGAGAGAGAAAGACAAGGGGGCTGGAGGGTGGGAAACCAGGACTGCAACAGTGAATACACTCTAACATCTACATTTATGGTAAGTGTACACAACTGTACTATGTTCTTCGTGTTTCACTGTTGCAGTAATCACACTTGGGTTGATTCCCAAAGCTGCCAAATGGGTGGAGGCAGTCAAGAAGAGTTGGGGGAGGCTAGTATGCCCTGCAGGACTGCTGTTGCAAAGCCAGTCTTCGATTTGGAAAAGATAGGCAGGTGATAATGCTTGGTGAAGGTATGAACAGAACTCTAAGTAGCAGCTTCCTGAAAGTCCCTGGTAGGGACTCCTCTGAGAAAGGCTGTAGAGATTGAAGTTGCCCTAGTGTAATGCGTTCTGACCCCCTGAGGGGGTGGTTTCCCATGGTGTTTGTAACAGAAATGGATACAGTGTGCTATCCATTTGGAGATGGTTTGTTTCGATATGGCCTTGCCCTCTGCCCTGGTACAAAGGTGACTAGTAACTGGTCAGATTTCCTAAAGGGCTTAGTCCTATGAAGGTAGAATATGAGCTGTCTGTGCACATTTAAGGAGTGCAGGATTATTCCCCCCTTATTTTGAGGATTAGGGAAAAATGTGGGCAAATGGATAGACTGGGTGAGAGCCATACTGGACACCACTTTAGGCATGAAATTTGGGTAGGTCCTGAAGAAGACCCTGTCAGCATGATAAATAATGAAGGGTTCCGCAGTCAAAAGTGCTTGTAGCTCAGACACTCTTCTAAATGAAGTGATGGCCAGAAGCAAGGCTGTTTTCCAAGAGAGAAAATTTAACTCTGCTGATGCTGCAGGCTCAAAGGGGGGTAGCATGAGCTTTTCCAACACAAAGTTATCGTCCCAAGCAGGGGTGGGGGCTCTTCTTGGTGGTCTTAAGATGTTAGCCCTTCTAAGGAACTGCTTGATGACAGGGTGAGAGAAGAGAGGTGGCTCCATGCTGTAATGAGCAGAGATGGCAGAGGCATGGATCTTAATGGAAGAGGAGGACAGGCCTCTGTGGAGTAGGTCTGCAAGGTAATCCAGGATAAGAGGTAAGAAGGGCTGTGCTGTATCCTCTCCTTTAGTGTGAATCCAGGAAAAATACCTTTTCCACTTGTCAGCATAGGATTTCCTTGTACTGGGTCATCTGTCTTCATGTATGACATCAGTACTTGCTTGCTTAGGCTGGCTACTGGAGGAGAATTCAAGGAATAAGCCAGGCTGCAAGGTTCGGGGTTTGCAATTGTGGATGCAAGAACTGTCCTTTCTGCTGAGTCAGGAGAGTTGGGATCTGGGGTAGGTGCCATGGGGGCACTGGAGACAGATTGTGCAGTAGTGGGTATCAGTGTTGGCATGGCCAGTCTGGGGCAATCAGGATTGCTCTTAGTCTTCCCTCCCTTATCTTAAGTAATACTCTTGTAAAAAGAGGCAGAGGAGGAAATGCATAGATTGAGAGGTTTGCCCACTGGAAGAATAGGGAATCCACTTTCCAGGCCTCGCTGTGAGGTACCCTGGTGCAGAATTTTCTGAGCTGGTGGTTGTAGGGGGGAGGCAAACAGGTACACCTCCGGAGTACTCCATTTCTGGGTCATAAGACTGAAGGTGTTGTGGTTTAATTGCCACTCGTGTGGGTCTAGGAGATTTCTGCTTAAGTTGTCTGCCAGAGAGTTTTGGTTGCCTGGTAGGAATTGAGCTTGCAGGTGAATATGCATGGCTGAGGCCATGTTCCACAGGGTCATGACTAGCCTGCATAGTGGGTAAGAGTGGGTTCCCCCCTTCTTGTTGATGTGTTGTCAGTTTTGATTAGTAGGGGCCCCGCTGACAGTAGGGATTTGAAAGCTGTCAGTGTGCTGAACACCTTGCATCTCTTTTTGATTGATGTACAGATGAATTTGATTTGGGCTCCAGTGGCCCTAAATGCACCTGCCATCAAGATGTGCACCCCAGGCATAGTCTGATGTGTCTGTGGTTAGGGTCTGGGTGGCGTGGGGTTGTGTAAAGGGAAGCCCCTTGTTGTGGTTGCATGCTGCTGCCCACCAAAGGAACTCATTCCTTAGACAAGGTATTATAGGAATGATAGTTTCCAGGTTCTGAGAATGTTGGCACCAAAGACTTTTTAAGTACCAGTGAAGTTTCCTCATATGCATTCTGGCATATGGAATTAGCAGAATGCAGGAGGCCATGAGCCCTAGAGCCTGCAGGATTTTCCTTGCAGATAGCTGAGTTCTGGTGGCCATTTGAGCTAAGACGCCAGTCAGATAGGCTTGTTTTTCTGGAGTAAGCAATGCCATCTGGGTTGCTGTGTTCCAAGGTTACTCCCAGGAATACAATTTTTTGACTGGGGACTAGTTTGGATTTCTTTTCGTTGATAGTGTACCCCAGAGAGGTTAGAAGGTTCTTTACAAATGACAGGTGCTGCAACAGCTTTAGCTGATTGTTTGCCTGAATCAGTCAATCATCCAAGTAAGGTTAAATTTGAATATTTCTCTGTCTGCAGTAGGCAATGGCTGGAGCCAGGCATTTTGTGAAAACTCTGGGAGCAGTGGATAAGCCAAAGGGAAGTGCAGAGAACTGATAATGCATAGATCCTGCCCTGAAACATAGATATTTCCTGCAAGAGTCCCTGATTGGGATGTGCAGATAGACCTCCTTTAGGTCTGGGGTGGCTAACCAGGCATCTTTGGACAGCATACGGAGAAAAGTACAGTTTTGTACCTACCATAAATGTAAATGTTCGAGTGCTAATACAGCTGCAGTAATCACAGATGGGTTTTCTGCCGTCAGGCGGTCCCTCGGTCGGCCGAATTCTAAAGTCTTGGTCCGGCGTCAGTTGTCGTCGCTTTCTCTTCTGACGTCAGTGAGGCCAGAGTATATAAGACACAGCCGACGCCATGTTCTTCAGTCTTTCTTGCCCCAGATGTCAGGTGCCCCCAGAAGGAAGGCAATACATAAATTATGCTTATATGTGTATACATGCAATGCAATATAATCCAAAATCAGTGGTTGCAAGCAAATAAACCATAGAAGGATAACCCAGTCAGGTTGTATGAAGAGGTTGTTAGGCCCCATGCCTTTACCAAGTGAGGAAGGAGGGAGGGAAACCTGTACTGCAGCTGTATTAGCACTCAAACATCTACATTTATGGTAGGTACAAAACTGTACTATATTCATCGTGCATACAGCTGCAGTAATCACAGATGGGTAGAGTCCCAAAGCTACGCACAGGGTGGTAGGTACTAGGAGGAACTGGGTTGAGCCAGAATGCCCTGCAAAACAGCAGTGGCAAAGCCTGCTCTTGTTCTGGAATATAAAGGCAGGTGGTAGTGTTTTGTGAAGGTATGTACAGAACTCCAAGTGGCTGCCTCCAGAATATCTTTGGTAGGAACTCCTCTGAGGAAGGCTGTAGGGGTAGCTGTGGCCCTGGTGGAGTGTGATCTGATACCTGTAGGAACAGATTTCCCACGATAGGAATAACAAAACCGTATGCAGTGGCCTATCCACTTTGAAATAGTCTGCTTGGAAACTGGCTTCCCTTGAGCCCCTACAGCATAGGACACAAAGAGTTGTTCTGATTTCCTGAAGGACTTTGTTCTGTCCAAATAGTAACGTAGCTGCCTATGGATGTCTAAAGAATGTAGCAGCCTTTCCCCTTTGTTTGGAGGATTGGGGTAAAAGGTAGGAAGGTGTATGGCTTGATTTAAAGCTACCCTGGATACCACTTTAGGCATAAATGATGGGTTGGTACGAAGGGAAACCCTGTCCTGATGGAAAATGAGAAAGGGTTGCACCGCCATGAGGGCCTGTAGTTCCGAAACTCTATGAGCTGAAGTGATAGCCAGAAGGAAGGCAGTTTTCCAGGACAAATATTGCAAATCTGTTGAGGTAGCTGGTTCAAAAGGAAGCAATGTTAATTTTTCTAGTATGTAATTAAGATCCCAGGCTGGTATTGGTTGTTTCCTTGGTGGTCTAATATTCTTAGCCTGAGGAACTGTCGTAAGAGTGGGTGAGAGAATAAAGGAGGATCCGTGTTGTATTCTGCAGAAATGGCTGAGGCATGGATTTTTATGGAAGAAAATGAAAGTACACTGTTCAGCAGCTCAGCTAGATACTGTAATACCTGAGGCAAGTTCAGTTTTCTAGGGTCCTGGCCTTTTTTCTCATTCCAAGAACAAAACCGCTTCCATTTTGCGGAGTAAGCTTTTCTAGTAGATGGCCTTCTGGCCTCCAAAATGACATCCTGCACCTCCTTGGAGAGTAGGGTCTGTTGTGGTGTTAAGGAATTTTCCATGCAGCGAGATTGAGTGTTTTCAGCTGACTGTGTAGAGTTTTGTAGCTGTGCTGAGTCAGCAGAAGAGGCATTAGAGGCAGGGACCAGGGAGGAGTATGTGTTAGGCTCCTCAGCAGTGGGTACCAGTGTTGCCGTGGCCAATCTGGAGCAATCAATATCATCTTCGGTCTGTCTGCTCTTGCTTTCAAAAGTACCTTGGGCAGAAGAGGCAGAGGTGGGAATGCGTAAACTGTCCATGCTGTCCAACTGATTGAAAGGGCGTCCACTCTCCAGGCCTTTGGATGAAAGGTCCTCGAACAAAACTTTTCCAATAGATGATTCCTGTGGGAGGCAAAAAGATCTATGTCTGGCCTCCCCCACACCTGGGTTATTTCTGTAAACACCTGAGGATGTAACTTCCATTCGTGTGGATCTGTCATATTTATGCTTAATTTGTCTGCCAGAGTGTTTTCCAATCCTGGCAGGTACTGGGCTTGAAGTTTGATTTGCCATTCCAGAGCCAAGTTCCAAAGAATCATGGCTAGTCTGCACAAGGGGTATGAATGTGTTCCTCCTTGTTTGTTTATGTACCACATTACTGTGGTGTTGTCTGTTCTTATCAGTAATTGCCCTGGATGCAGGAAGTCCTTGAAAGCTGTAATTGCATTTATTACCGCTAGCATTTCTTTTTGATTGATGTGAAGGTGCTTTTCTTTTTGGGACCATTTGCCCTGGATGCACCTGTCCGTCATGTGCGCCCCCCCCCCCCAGGCGTAATCTGAGGCGTCTGTTGTGATAACTTGCTTTGCTTGAGGCTTGCAGAATGGGAGGCCTGTGTTTGCTTGACATGCTTGGGCCCACCATAGAAATTCCTTTTGCAAACATGGGATTATTGGTATTATTGTTTCCAAACTGTTACTGTGTTGAGACCATAGGTTTTTTAGGTACCATTGAAGTTTCCTCATATGCAGCTTTGCACATGGGATTAAAAGAATGCAAGATGCCATGAATCCCAGAGCCTGCAGGATTTTCCTTGCAGTAAGCCTGGTACTTTTTGCTAGTATTTTGAAGTAATGAGATAGTTGCCCCTGTTTTTCTGGCGTAAGATAGGCCATCTGGGTGTTTGTGTCCAAGTTGGCACCCAGGAAAGTTATTTTCTGAGATGGTGTTAGCCTTGATTTCTCTTTATTGATTGTGTATCCCAGAGAATGCAATAACCGTGTCACATATGCCAGATGTTCCAGAAGTATGTGTTTGCTGTCCGCTTGGATCAGGCAGTCGTCAAAATAAGGGTAAATTTGTATCCCTTGAAGTCTGCAGTAGGCAATCACTGATGCCAGGCACTTTGTAAATACTCTGGGCGCAGTAGATAAGCCAAAGGGCAATGCAGAGAATTGATAGTGGATTGAACCTACAAGAAATCTGAGGTATCTTCTGCAGCTTTGTCTGATTGGGACATGCAGGTATGCCTCCTTGAGGTCCAATGTTACCAGCCAAAACTCCTTGCCCAGCATGGGAAGAAGTTGCTGTAATGTGAGCATCTTGAATTTTGGTACGAGTAGAAATGTGTTTAGGATGGATAAGTCCAAAATGGGTCTCCAGTCGGTTCCTTTCCTTGATACCAGAAAAAGTCTTGAATAAAAACCTTGACCTTGTTCGTGAGTAGGTACCTCTTGAATAGCTCTCATGTTTATGAGCTTTGAAATTTGTAGTTGTGCGTCTGCCCTTTGATTCTGTGGCAGGTTTGGCATGCCTCTCATTTTTGGAAGTGTGTGAAAATGAAATTTGTAGCCTCTGTTTATAATGTCCAGGATCCATTTGTCTGTTGTGACAATATGCCATTTGGCTGCAAATAATGCTAGCTTTCCTCCCAAAGGTGCTGCCAGCTGAGATGTGCTTGGCATGGAAATGAGGGAGTCATTGGGTTTGCTTCCTGTATTGTTGTGCACTGTCCTCGCCACCTCTTGGTGCTGGAGTTTGCCATTGTCGTCCTCTATATGATCCTTGTGATTGCCCTCTGCCCCTTGTGCGTCTGTATCTACCTCTTTGGGGCTTGTCAGTGGCTGGAAAGGACCAGTTTTTTGAAGGCCAATTTCTGCTAAAACGTGGTGGTTGGACCTGTAAAAAGGCTTTGACAGTTTGCATAGATTTGGCTTTTTCTTCCATTTTCTGCAGTATCTCCTCAGCATTAGTACCAAACAGCACATCCTTTTGTAAAGGAGCATCTAGAAGTTTAGCTTTCACATGATCAGGCAAGTTTTGTTCTCTAAGCCAGGCATGTCTGCGAATGACTGATCCTGTAGCAGCCGTTCTACTTGAAGCCTCTAGGGCATCATAACCACATTGTAAAGTGTGTTTACCCACTTGCTCTGCACTATGCATCATATCCTGTAACTCCTTTAAGTCTGGTTGTTCAGGTTGAGACATTTTATTCCTTAACTGCGATAACAGGAACTGTTGATATTTAAGCATATGAAACTAACAATTTAAGGCCCTCATGGCTAGGGTGGCCGAGGTATATACCTTTTTACCCCACCTTTCTAAAGATCTTGACTCCCTTTCAGCAGGAAGTGGATTCTAGGCAGTGGAGGCCTTCAATCCCTTGGGGCCTTGTGAAATGGTTTCAGGGTCAGCATTATGGCTTTTGAAGAGAAATTGGTGAGAGTTGGGTACTCTGTAATACCTATCAAGTTTGACTGGTGCAGGAGGCAGAGAATCCGGGTTAAGGCAAGCCTCCGAATAAACATCATCAAGTATGTCCAAAACAGGGGGTATTGCCAGAGGTCTGTGTTGGGGTAACAAAAGAAATTCCCTAAGCCTTTTCTTGGAATCTGAAAAGTCTTGTCCTTCCCAATGGAAGTGTTCCCTCAAGGTGTGCAAGGATTTCCCAAAGGAAAAATCCTCAGGAGGAGATACAGAAGGGATGGACTGTTCTGCATCCGAATCCTCAAAAGGGGAGTAAGAGTGTTCCTCTGCATCAGAATGTTCTGATAAAATGGATCCCTGATCAGAAGAGGGAGAATCTTCCTCCACTCTGGGTCTCTTGTCTGGAGGGGGTTGAGAACCTCTGATAAGAGTAATTAAATCCTCAGCCATTTTAAGCATCTGTTTTTTAGGCATGGGACCTGGAGATGGGCCCTGTACAACAGGCCTCTTGAGGTGCCTGGCTGCTTTGGATTTAGTAAAGGCCTTAATAGAAAAAGAAGATGAGGGTCTAAAGACACCATGGGTGGAGGTGGACCTGTCCACATTAGTAGGCTCAACATTAGCAAAGGCTTCGGTGGTTGTAGTCTGGGAAAGGGCCGAGGTTCCAGCGGTCTCAGGTACAGAGGACACCAACAAAGGAGTGTCGTCGGTAGTCAGGGACTGCAAAGGCGTCTCGCTGAGAACCGGACCACGTGTAGCCTGTTTTGGCGTGGTGTCGGCGGGGACCACGGGCCTAGCGTGTCGGTCCTTTTCCTTACGTTTTTTGGACAAAACGGTAGTCGGAGTGTCCAACGACATTTTATAATCAAAAGCTTTACCAAAATAGTGTTGGGCGAACTCCGCCCGACGCTTAATAGTGCGTTTATTGAAGGTAGCGCAAAAGCGACAGCCCGAGACGTCGTGGTCTGGGCCTAAACAAGGTATGCAGAGGGAATGGAAATCCTTATGCGGTATTTGCTTCCCACAAGAAATACAATTTTTAACTTTTTCTGACATCGGTCTGAGGCAAGAAAAGTTTCCCCAATGGGGTACTTAGCTTTAATGAAGACTTCGGTTTCCAAAATTTTCGTAATTCAGGAGCTGGCCGACCGGCACTTGCGAACTGCTTCTGCTTCGGGCACCGCACGGCAAAAAAGACTGAAGAACATGGCGTCGGCTGTGTCTTATATACTCTGGCCTCACTGACGTCAGAAGAAAAAGCGACGACAACCGACGCCGGACCAAGACTTTGAAATTCGGCCGACCGAGGGACCGCCTGACGGCAGAAAACCCATCTGTGATTACTGCAGCTGTATGCACGATGAACATCTGCTGTAGGGTGAGCATTTTGAATTTTGGTATCACCAGGAAGGTGTTTAGAATGGATAGAGCTAAGATTGGGTGTCATGTGCCCTCTTTTCTGGGTACCAGGAAAAGTCTGGAATAAAAACCTTGGCCTATCTGTTCTGCAGGAACAGGCTGAATTGCCCTTATGGAGAGCAGGGACTGAACTTGGTTTTGTGCCTCTGCCCACTGGTTTAGAAGAAGGAGTGGGAACCCTTTTGGGGTTGGCAGCGAGTGGAAATAATTTGTACCCCTGGGATACTATGTTGAGGACCCATCGATCATTGGTGATGGAGGACCAGTTTTTTGCATGGTGGGCAAGTTTTCCTCCTAGGGGCACGAGCAATTGGGCAGAGGTGAGTAGTGGAGTTGAGAAGTCATTGTGAATTCTTTCCGTAAGGGGGTGGTTTAGCACTCCCTGCTTTAGAAGTGGAGGTACTCCACTGCTTAGTTCTCTGCATACCCTGAGACTGTAATCTGGGGGGTCTATATCCCCTGGTTCTAGTTTGAGTTGGCCTTGAGGGGGCTAGAAAGGACCAATATTTTGAGGGGCAATGCCTACTGAATCTTGGAGGCTGCAGTTGCAAAAAATCTTTGATTGTCTGTACAGACATAGGCTTTTCTTCCATCTTTTTTAAAACCTCTTCTGCTTTGGTACCAAACAGATTGTCCTTGTGCAAAGGAGCGTCCAATAATTTTGATTTGACATGGTCTGGCAAGGTCTGCCCCTTAAGCCAGGCATGCCTTTTAAGTACAGAACCTGACTTCTGCCCTGCAAGATGCTTCTAGGGCATCAAACCCGCATTGCAGGGTATGCGTGCTGACTTGGCTTGCAGAATGCATACGCTCCTGTAATTCTTTATTTTCTGCACAGTCAGGAAAGGCAGATAATTTTTGCTTAATAAGTTCCATAAGTTGCTGCTGTTTCAGCATGTGGAACTGATAATGCAATGCTCTAATGGCGAGAGTTGCAGAGGTGTATACTTTATTACCTCATCTGTCTAAAGCTCGGGAATCCCTGTCTGAGGGGGTGGGATTCTTAGCTGTAGTTGCTTTTATTCCTTTAGGTCCTTTGGAGATGACCTCTGGGTCAGCAGTAGGATTTTTGAAGAGAAATTTGTGAGAGTCAGAGAGACTGTAGTACCTATCCAGTTTCCTTGGAGCAGGGGGTAAAGTATCAGGAGTTAGGCTGGATGCCATACAGACATCATCCACAACATCCAGAACAGGAGGGATAGCCAAGGGTCTGTGCTGTGGTAAATCTAAAAATTTGCTGAGTCTCTTTTTGGACTGAGAATAATTCTGGCATTCCCAATGGAAATGCTCTCTTAACGTAGGTAAGTTTCACCAAAAGAAAAGGCCTCTGGAGGGGAGGCAGAAGGAATGGATTCCTCTGCATCTGAATCTTCATAGGCAGATAAAGGCACATCTTCATATTCAGAAACCTCAGAGTCATCGGAATCCTGATCAGATAAAGCTGCTGGGGACAAGTCTCTTTTCTTTTAGCAGGGGAAGGCTGGCTTCCCCTAATCAGCATGATCACGTCTTCTGCCATTTTAAGCATCTGAGACTGTGGCAAGGAAGCTGTCATTTGAGTTTGGGTCATCTTTTTTTAGGCGTAGCTCATACTCTTGGCCTTAGAAACTCCGTAGTTTTAGAAAGAACTGAAGATTGTAAAGAAGTCATCTGTTTAAGCCGAATATCGGTACTGCGAAGAACTTCCTCAGAAGCCGGTGCATGCACAGCGGCTCCGGACCCATCCAAGGTAGAGACATCCGCATGTTCTGTAGTCAAAGAAGAGTCCCGCGGCATACCGGACTCTGAACGGGTCTCGGTAGCAGCCTGCGAATCCAGAGAAGTGGGCATCAGGGGCTGCGAAAGCACCTCACGGAGTATCGGCGAACTGGCGACTAGCTCAAAGGAAGAGTCGTCGGCAATTTTGGACCTGTGCGGTCTGTCTCTGTCTTTATCCTTATGTTTTTATGGAAGATCGGTAGTCTGGCTTACCGAAGCCATTTCAGAGTACGGAGCTCGATAACGAAAGTATTTAGCTACAATAAGGGTATGACAACAAATAGATCGGACATTGAATAAGGCACAAAACTGATAGTGAGGTACATCGTGGTCTGGGCCTAAACAGGTGATGCAGTAAGAATGGAAATCTCGGTGTGGTATTTGCTTTCCACAGGTGAGACAATTGTTAACTTTTTCTGACATCAGTTAGAGCAAGAAAAAAGGATCCCCAATGGGATACTTAGCTTTTGAAGACTTCAGGATGATTCAATATCAGAACGAAAACTCAGGTAGTGGCCAACCGGCACTCATGTGAACTGCTTCTGCTTCGTGCTCCTCGGCACGAAAGACTGATGCAATGGTGTCGACTGCCTGTTTTTATACCTCTAACGACCTGACGTCAGTCTTAAAGCGACAGCAACCGACACAGAAATACTAAGCCTCTGGTACTCGGGCCAACTGAGGGCTACCCCTGGCAGGATAACCCAAGTGTGATGACTGCAACAGTGAAACACGAAGAACGTCTGTGTCTGTATGTTGTACACATGTACAGATATCAAAGTTTGTTTCGGACTTATGGTTATGGAATTTATGATTTGTTTCATATTTTGGTACATAACTTTGCAAAGGAGCTTCTCAGTGTGCTAAGCAATACCTCATTTTGAAGACCGTATTTATAGTTCTAACATGGTAAAAGAACTGTGTCTGTATGTTGTACACATGTACAGATATCAATGTTTGTTTAGGACTTATGGTTATGGAAATTATGTTTTTTTTCATATTTTGGTACATAACTTTGCAAGGGAGCTTCTCAGTGTGCCAAGCAATATGTCATTTTGAAGACAGTATTTATAGTTCTAACATGGTAAAAGAACCGTGTCTGTATGCTGTACACATGTACAGATATCAATGTTTGTTTAGGACTTAGGTTATGGAAATTATTATTTTTTTCATAGTTTGGTAAATAACTTTGCAAGGGAACATGTCAGTGTGCCAAGTAATACCTCATTTTGAAGACCGTATTACTCCTTACAACATGTTAAAATAACTGTGTCTGTGTACTGTACACATGTACAGATATCACAGTTTGTTTAGTCTTGTAGGATTATGAAAATTATACATTTCCAATACTTCTCATTATTATGTCCATATCTTTGCAAGGGAGCATGGTGATGACACAAATGGTGCATTATTTTGAAGCTGAGATTGAGCCACGCAACTTGTACACTGATATGCAGCCTCTGTCCATTACAGGTGATAAGACATTATGCTTTATCAATTACGAGAAATATTATATTAATCATATTTACATTAATATCTCCATAAAGGAGCATCACACAGTAATGGTTAAGGTATAATTTTAAAGCTGACATTCATACAAACAAATCAAATCAAATTGTATGGGTCTACATGGTACATTGAACAAGATATTGTGCTTTGCTTTTCCAAAAAGGTAAAAAATATGCACAATATCAGCATTCCTTGCCAAATATTTAATGACTTTGATACGCACTATCAACATTTATACTGTTAGAAAGGTCAGTGTCTGCTGAACAACTTTCGCATTTACATTTTTAGTCTAGCTCTTTCATTTTCAGAGTTATGAACATCTGTTTTCTGTATGGTATTACAAATGGATTTTCTGAAAATGAGCTCAGGCTTTACTGTTGTTCCTATGGTGGAAGTAAGCAGGTAGCATTTTCTGAGCTGCTCCAGAATGAATAAGTTAAAACAAGATGTCATTTATTTTTCTTTTACACATTGAGAATGTAAGGTTTTTTTAGGATGATTAATTGTTTAATTAACTGACAATCAACTGGGTTCAACCTTTATTAAAATGTCTGTTTTGTGGATGTGCTTTATGGCAGAGGCACCAGATGCACTTGGTATTAAAGAAAGGAGATTGAACAGCTAGGTTAATTTTTTGTAGGTTTTTGTCATTTTTGGTGGATTTCATGAACTGAAGTTGTTTGAGATGTCAGGAACATGAGGACCAGAATCTAAGTGCCTCAGTATACAAGATTAGCACACTACAAACATGTTCTACTGGGTAGATGACCTAAGGTGACAAATTCTTCTTCCCCAAACACGGATTAATTTAATTTTCTGAAGAAGGCAGAGCAGCTACAGGCTGCCACAAATGACATCATAATCCTTAGTGCGTCTCAGACTCTTTTGAATCCCTCTCTCATAGAGACAAAAGGGGAAAGGTGACAGTCCTCATGGCTACCTGCAGTTAGAGGTATTCCAGTGTCAACTGAAGCTTCATGTACAGGGCATGTATCATAAAGGTGCTAAGTGATGTACCCTCATTGCAGCAGGAGGGGTATATATGGAGTGGTACCTGCCTGTGGGCAGTGCTGGAAGTGAGCTGGAATACATACATAAGAGTACAGCTCCTCTACTTACTTCTACTAGTACCTAAAATTAAATTCTTAAAACAGCAACAGAATACAGGTTTTTATTATAACCTTAAATTGGACACCTCTGTAAATACTACTTTTTTCTTATAAATACTTGAGCATTTCTAAGAAACAGGTATGATTCAATTCATTAACATTTCTTTTTTCCAGAGTGAGACTTTTCATTAAGCGTTTTCCTTCTGTCAAGACTCCTGGCACCTCTTGACTACTACTTGTTACAGACTTATGCAAGGTCCTGCAGTTTCTTCAGACTGACCTTCCTACAATTATGTTTCTGCCCCTATCTCTCCACAGTCAAAATCCCACCAGGCATCAAATACTGCTAGAATATCCAATGTAGTAGGGATGACTCTGTGTCTAATTGGTGCAGAAGAGTCAGTAGGTCCTTCCTCAACTTTCACCAGCAAGACATTAACTCAGGGGAGACATGATAAATCAGCACAGAAGGGCAGAGTTCAACCACACATCCCTTCACTACATGCCTCAAGGGCTCACTCCTTTCAAGAACCACCCCAATGAATACGTCATTAATGGTAGAGTAACGAAAATCTGCGGATCCACCAATAAGTGCCACACTACCAGGTATAAATCCAATTTATTGAGACACATGGACGAACTGACAACGGACCAAGACCAAAAACATGAAGCAAATAAAACTGAGTTACGCGCTTTCACCCATGACAACTGGGCTTCTTCAGAACTAAAACGCCAACCACTAAAATCAGTTTAAAAAACTTGTTTGGTGCCAAAAAAATCTCACCTTCTTAAAGAAACATTTACACTTGCTTAATAGTGCTTAATATAAAGGAACCTGTTCACATATAATAAAATATACATTAACATACTAATTCCTCTACACAAAAACTAATGAGATACTGGTAAAAATCATAATTATATAATACAGAATATATTATTAATAACTCTGTATACATAAGAAACTCATCACATTTATCCTCCTAGTTAAAAGCTACGAAATTCTGCAATATATCCTAAATACAGTAATGGATATCTTAATAAATATGATAAATATAAGTAAATAAACAAATATGAGTATATATTAATAATATAACTTTCTTATATAAAAAGTACTACAAAAGGTACTATAAAATAATTGTACAAGTATAAAAAACGTGTAATTGTATGGTAATATAATACAAATATGCTAAAAATATTAAAAAGATGAATATGCTAAAAAGATGAATGTGCTGAAAATAATCGTGTAAATTACACTATTTAAATGACACTATATGATTGACATTATTTAAATAATCATAGTTAAAGCTAAAATTCGTTTATGTTAAACTATTTAAATAACAATGATTTAACTGATATAAAATCATTCAGACCCAGTGGAGTGGTGGCATCCAAGAATATTTGCCACCATACTTCTTTGTAACTTAATAAGCTTTTAAAATCTCCACCTCTAGGGTCAACATCTATGTTATCAAGTATATTAAATTTAAATTGATGTTTACCACCTTTAATTTCAATGTGCCTGTATAAAGCATTTGTTTTATCTTTCATTTTGATGCTATAAATGTGATCATAAATTCTCTTCTTAAGACATCTCTCCGTCTTCCCTACATAAAAGCTTGGGCATTTTTCACATTTCGCCAAATATATCACCATTTTTGTATTACAATTACCAAATTTAAATCTTATAAAGGATTTATGTCCATTCTCCAATCTTATTTTACTTTCTTGCGACATGTACTTACATTGGTTACAAAAGCCACATTTCTTACTTCTGTTATTACTGCATTTATAATCATTCTTCGATTCATTATATCTTTGTTCAACTAATGACTTCATGTTCCTTCCCATTTTATATATAAAATTGGGTTTATTACCCAAAATTTTAACTAAGTTGACGTCACTAGTTATAACATACCAAAATTTGTACACCATCCTTTTGATGTTATCTACACCGAAATTATACTGTAATACACAGGCTCTCTGAAATGATGGTGGCAAACTATTAGCATTGCCATTTTTAACCATGTTGTCATCAGAAAAATGATCAAAAACATTCCCTCTAGGCAGATATTTAGATACCAAATTAAAATTTTTATATACTGTCATAAACCATATGGTTAAAGACACATGGGTTTTCCTTAATAATTATCCTACTGATAATTTGAACAACAGTATCATTTTTGTAACTATTGACTTGTTTTCTTGCATCCCTAAACAGGAAGGCCTAGAAGCCTTCAATAACAGTATTATTAGATACACCAATTATGAATGGGATGAAATCTGTTTACTTGTTGAAATGATGTCTATTGTTTTAGACAATAACTTCATTTATTTTGAAGGAGAGTATTTTAAGCAAACCAGGGGGTAGCTATGGGGGCAGCTTGTGACCCCATATATGCCAACCTGGTTATGCTTAACTGGGAGGAAAATCAATTATTTCCTAGCAAGTATTTCCAGCATGTCAAGTATTATTCCAGATTTCTGGATGATATATATATATATTTTGTGGGAAGCAGACTATGATACTTTACATCAGTTTATTAATTTTCTCAATACAAGTAGTGAATATTTGAAATTCACTTTTTCGCACAGTAATATAGGGGTACCTTATTTAGACACCTATATTTTTCAACAAGAGGGCGAACGTCAATCTAAAATATATAGAAAAAGCATGTTCTCTAATAATTATTCAGCATACACTAGCTGTCATCCTCCAAAAGTAAAATATAATGTATTTAAGGGTCAATGTATCCATGCTGCGCGTATGGTATCTAATTTTGAGAACATGAAAAAAGAATTGGATTTTATTAAAAATTTATTCCAACAAAGAGATTATCCTATTAAAATGATGGAGGAAATAGTAGGTTATGTTATTCAACAGTGGAATGTGAAATACAAACCATTATTAGGAGCTGGCAGTGCACTATGCAAATGTTATGATGACAACATGGTTAAAAATGGCAATGCTAATAGTTTGCCACCATCATTTCAGAGAGCCTGTGTATTATAGTATAATTTAGGTGTAGATAACATCAAAAGGATGATGTACAAATTTTGGTATGTTATAACTAGTGACATCAACTTAGTTAAAATTTTGGGTAATAAACCCAATTTTATATATAAAATGGGAAGGAACATGAAGTCATTAGTTGAACAAAGATATAATGAATCGAAGAATGATTATAAATGTAGTAATAACAGAAGTAAGAAATGTGGCTTTTGTAACCAATGTAAGTACATGTCGCAAGAGAGTAAAATAAGATTGGAGAATGGACATAAATCCTTTATAAGATTTAAATTTGGTAATTGTAATACAAAAATGGTGATATATTTGGCGAAATGTGAAAAATGCCCAAGCTTTTATATAGGGAAGATGGAGAGATGTCTGAAGAAGAGAATTTATGATCACATTTATAGCATCAAAACGAAAGATAAAATCAATGCTTTATACAGGCACATTGAAATTAAAGGTGGTAAACATCAATTTAAATTTAATATACTTGATAACACAGATGTTGACCCTAGAGGTGGAGATTTTAAAAGCTTATTAAGCTACAAAGAAGTATGGTGGCAAATATTCTTGGATGCCACCACTCCACTGGGTCTGAATGATTTTATATCAGTTAAATCATTGTTATTTAAATAGTTTAACATAAACGAATTTTAGCTTTAACCATGATTATTTAAATAATTTCAATCATATAGTGTCATTTAAATAGTGTAATTTACACGATTATTTTCAGCACATTCATCTTTTTAGCATATTCATCTTTTTAATATTTCTAGCATATTTGTATTGTATTACCATACAATTACACATTTTTATACTTATACAATTATTTTATAGTACTTTTTATAGTACTTTTTATATAAGAAAGTTATATTATTAATATATACTCATATTTGTTTATTTACTTATATTTATCATATTTATTAAGATATCCATTACTGTATTTAGGATATATTGTAGAATTTCGTAGCTTTTAACTAGGAGGATAAATGTGATGAGTTTCTTATGTATACAGAGTTATTAATAATATATTCTGTATTATATAATTATGATTTTTACCAGTATCTCATTAGTTTTTGTGTAGAGGAATTAGTATGTTAATGTATATTTTATTATATGTGAACAGGTTCCTTTATATTAAGCACTATTAAGCAAGTGTAAATGTTTCTTTAAGAAGGTGAAATTTTTTTGGCGCCAAACAAGTTTTTTAAACTGATTTTAGTGGTTGGCGTTTTAGTTCTGAAGAATCCCAGTTGTCATGGGTGAAAGCGCTTAACTCAGTTTTATTTGCTTCATGTTTTTGGTCTTGGTCCGTTGTCAGTTTGTCCTTGTGTCTCAATAAATATGATTTTATACCTGGTAGTGTGGCACTTATTGGTGGATCCGCAGATTTTCGTTGCTGTGTACAGCTATTTTTTGGATTATTCTATTAATGGTAGAGCTATTCAAGCTCTGGGGCTCCCACCTCCCCTTGACAATGGGAATGCTTGCCCTGCCAACATCTAATCTAGGGCATAAGCCAATTAGTGGTGTGTGTTCAGTCTCTTACTACCCAAGGCACAACTCACAGGGTACAAAGAGGGGGAGGCCACCGGACCGACAAATTTAGGCACACAAACAGGCACTGATTAATTATGTTATGCCTTCAAACCAATTCATGTCTGGGATCACAAGAGGAACACTTCAGCCAGTCCCTGTGGCTAACTTACTTTCCAAAGCTGTAAGCCTGTGAACAGTTAAAATAATGCTGATGCCTTATTCTTTCGAGAGCAAATTTGAAACTTTGGCACATGTAACATTCCATCAAGTGGTGCTCTTCTCCCAGACAATAAACACAGGGTACTGTTGCAAGGTGCTAGCTTGTGATCTAAAAATTACATGAACAATTACTGTGTTAAAGTTTTTTGGCACCAAATACGGGAAATTTCCTACAATATTCACTTTGTTATACATTCCTATTGTAAAAGTAAAAGAAAGGGTTGTAGGGATGAGTGTGTCTTCCAAGATCCAATGTGTGACATCACAGTATAAAGTGCTAAGGGGCCATGTATGTTCTCAAGTGAGCAGGTGAAGGATGCATAAAGCTGTGCACAGAAAGGGAGCCTCAGAATAGGCTTCTACAACTAATACCACCACAGTACAGGACCTCTTGATGAAAGGTACATTCCTTCCCACAAGAGGTGACTGATAATAGTAAAACCTTCCTCAAGATGGAGTAGGGTTCAGAAGTGCAGCAGACAGGAGTAATGGGATTCTCATTAGGAGCACAGGATGACACTTGCTTATCTGCTATGAAAAACACACGTAAGTACATATGTAGCTGTCATAACAGCAGAAAAGGAAATGGCCAGCTACAAAAAAGGCACCATCAAACAACACATATCCATTTACTTTCACTGTATTATTTGCACAAAGTAGTTTTTTAATTATGTACATGTCTTATGGAACACCAACTGCCCAACCTGACACACTGGGAAATGGGCAGAGCAATGAACTGGTGTGAGGATATGTTTATGTCTGTGCAAGAAAATACACTGATTCACGAAAACTAAAACAATTATCCGCACATGATGGAAAAAAAATAATTTGAACAAAAGCAAAGACAATGCAATGAAAAACAATGTTCTTCCAAGAGTCAAAGGCTAAACAGATACGTGCTTCTAAAGGAAACCATGTGATGCTCTCAAACAAAACTTAAATCTCAAGCCAAAGAAATGAACTACACTAGAATGTGCAATTAAGTACTGAAATAGAGTTGACTATATAAAAAATACTGCGAAACAAAATAGATTTACTATGCTTACACTTTTGAACCTATTTCAGGCTTCACTGAGGCCAGAAACTCCATGCACATCAGAAAGTACAGTTGTGTAAACTTACCATAAATGTACATGTTCGAGTATATTCACTGTTGCAGTCATTGCACTGGGTTATCTCCTTGCAGGTAGCCCTCAGCCGGCCTGAATACCAGAGTCTTGGATTCCTGCATCAGATGCTCTCTCTTCTTCCATGACATCAGGTCATCAGGGGTATAAAACATGCAGCTGACGCCATTACATCAGTTTTTCTTGCCCCAGATGTCAGGTGCCCCCATAATGGGAAGCAATTATATGTTATGTTACACCTCTAACAAAAAGCAAATATACCAAACAAGAAGGAAAGTTAGAGCCAAGAGAAGTCAGGGGGCTGGAGGGAGGGTAACAAGGACTGCAACAGTAAATACACTCGAACATCTACATTTATGGTAAGTGTACACAACTGTACTATGTTCTTTGTGTTTCACTGTTG
Organism: Protopterus annectens; assembly: GCF_019279795.1. Lineage (NCBI taxonomy): Eukaryota > Metazoa > Chordata > Ceratodontiformes > Protopteridae > Protopterus > Protopterus annectens. Next base: position 1,474,476,779 of record NC_056735.1, read on the forward strand.
CAGTCATTACATTTGGGTAGATTCCCAAAGCTAAGGAAGGGAGGAGGAAGTTAGAGAGCATTAGGACCAGCTATTAAGCCCTGCAATACTGCAGTGGCAAAACCAGCCCTGGATTTAGAAAAAATAGGCATGTAGTAATGCTTGGTGAAGGTATGAACAGAGCTCCAGGTAGCAGCTTCTAAGATGTCCCTGGTAGGGACCCTCTCAGAAAGGCTGTAGAGGTAGATGCAGCCCTGGTGGAATGTGATCTTATCACCTTGTGGAGTAGGTTTTCCATGATGCTTATAGCAGAAATTAATGCAATGGGCTAGTCATTTAGAAATGGTTTGCTTTGAAATGGCCTTCCCCTCTGCCCCTGCAGCAAAGACAACTAACAGCTGTTCAGATTTTCTGAGAGGCTTAGTCCTGTCCAAATAAAATCTAAGTTGTCTGTGCACGATCAAAGAGTGCATAATTTGTTCTCCTTTGTTTTGTGGATTAGGGAAAAGGTAAGCAAATGAATGGACTTATTTAGGGCCACACTAGACACCACTTTGGTCATAAAGGAAGGATTGATCCTGAGGGAAACCCTGTTTGCATGCAAGATAATTAAGGGCTCCACTGCCATGAGGGCCTGTAATTCAGACACTCTTCTTGCTGAAGTGATGGCTAGAAGGAAGGCTGTTTTCCAAGGAAGGAATTTCAACTCTGCAGTTGCAGCTGGTTCAAATGGGCAGAGAGTGAGCTTTTCCAATACAAAGTTAAGGTCCCAGACTGGAGTAGGGGCTTGCCGGGGGGGGTCATAAATTTTTAGCTCCTCTGAGGAACTGTTTTAACAGGGGGTGAGAGAAGAGGGCTGGTTCAGTATTATAATGTGCTGAAATTGCAGAGGCATGAATTTTAATTGACGAGAAGGATAGGCCCTTGTGGAGCATTTCTGTTAAGTACTGAAGAATATGAGGTAAACTGGGCACCATAGTGCCCATACCCTGGGTCTGGCTCCAGGAACAGTATCTTTTCCACTTTTCAGCATATGATTTTCTAGTACTAGGTCTCATTGCTTCCAGAATGACCTCTAGCACCTGCTTTTCTGAGGGATGCTATTGGAGAGCTCAAGGAATTAGGCTGCAAGATTCAGGGTTTGAAGCGGTGGATGCAGAATCTGTCCCTCCTGCTGGGACAGCAGGGAAGGTGTCTGAGGTACGTGCCATGGATCCAGCAGTATCGTGCTGCGCAAGAGGGGGTACCAGTGCTGGCGAGGCCAGTCTGGTACAATAAGAATTGTCCTTGGTTTGTCCTGTTTGATCTTTAGCAGAACCTTCGAGAGGAGAGGCAGAGGGGGAAAGGCATAAACCGAGAGGCTTTCCCAGGTAAAGGACAGGGCATCCACTTTCCAAGCTTGGCTGTGGGGAGTCCTTGTGCAGAATTTGTCCAATTGGTAGTTCTGGGGGGAGGCAAACAGGTCTATCTCTGGAGTCCCCATTTGTTCCTCTAGAGGTTGTATATTTTTGGTTCCAGTTTCCATTCGTGTGGATCCATGAGATTTCTGCTTAGGTCATCTGCCAGTGAATTTAGCTTGTCTGGCAGGAATTGTGGTGCACTTGGTAGCTCAAGGCTGTGTTCCACAGAGCCATGGCTAGTCTGCAGAGAGGGTACGAGTGGGTTCCCCCCTGCTTGTTTATGTACCACATAACTGTGTTGTTGTCTGTCTTTACCAATAATTGTCCTGGAAGGATGTGATCCTTGAAGGCTGTCAGGGAATTCTGTACAGCTAACATCTCTTTTTGGTTGATATGCAGGTGCATCTAATTCGGGTTCCATTTGCCCTGAATGCACTACCCTGCCAAGTGAGCCCCCCATGCATAGTCTGATGCGTCTGTAGTCAGGATTTGGGTGGCAGGGGGTAGACTGAAAGGAAGCCCCTTGCTGAGGTGGCAGGCCTCTGCCCACCAAAGGAACTCTGTCTTTATACAAGGAAAGATAGGAATCATTGATTCCAGGTCCTGAGAATGTTGACACCATAGGCTTTTTAGATACCACTGTAGTTTCCTCATACGCAGTCCTGCATATGGAATTAGTAGAATGCAAGAGGCCTAGAACCCCAGGGCTTGCAGAATTTTCCTTGCAGATAGCTGGGTCTTTGTGGCCAGTAGTTTGAAGTAGGCTGTCAAATAAACTTGTTTCTCTGGCATTAGGTAAGCCATCTGGGAAGTTGTGTTAAAGCTTGCTCCCAGGAATACAATTTGTTGGCAGGGTACTAGATGAGATTTCTTTTCGTTTATGGTGTACCACAGCGAGGTTAGAAGTTTCTTTACCAATGCCAGATGTTGTAATAGCATGTCCTGGCTTTCTGCCTGAATCAGACAATTGTCCAGGTATGGATATATTTGACTATTTCTCTGCCTGCAAAATGCAATGGCTGGAGCTAGACACTTTGTGAATACCCTTTGCGCAGTAGATAAGCCAAAGGGAAGTGCAGAGAACTGATAGTACATGGAGCCTGCCCTGAAGCGTAGGTAATTCCTGCAAGACTCTCTTATTGGAATGTGCAGGTAAGATTCCTTTAAGTCTAAGCTTACCAACCAGGCATCTTTGCCTAGCATAGGAAGCAGCTCTTGAAGTGTTAGCATTTTGAATTTTGGGTTTACCAAAAAGGTGTTTAGAATAGATAGGTTCAGGATAAGACACCAGGAGCTGTCTTTTCTGGGTACCAGGAAAAGTCTTGAGTAAAAGCTTGTCCCCTTTCTTCTGCCGGGACAGGTTAAATAGCCCTGCTACTTAGAGAGAGAACCTGTTGTTGAGCCTCTGCCCACTGATTTGGGGGTAGGACTGGCCAATCATTTGGGGTTGGTAAGGTGTGGAAGTGGAATCTGTATCCTTGGAAAACTATATTTAAAACCCATTTGTCCTGGGTAATGAGTTCCCAGTTTTTTGCATGCAGGGCAAGCTTTCCTCCTAAGGGAGTAGGCAGCTGAGCAGGGCTTGGAAGGGTTAAGGTTAAGTCATTGTGACATTTCTCCATAGGGGGTTGTCTTACTACTTCTGGCTTTGGAAGTGGGAGTCCCCCACTGTTTAGGCCTGTGTGTAGCCTGAGAATGTAACCTAGGTGGTCTGCTGTTCCTGGGTTTGGACTGAGAAGGCCTGGAAGAGACTGGAAAGGACAAATTCTTAGAAGGTCAATGCCTACTAAATCTGGGAGGCTGTACTTTCAGGAAATCTTTAACAGTTTGCATAGATTTAGCTTTTTCCTTTTTAAGGACTTCTTCTGCTTTGTTGCCAAACAGGCGGCCTTGGTTTACGGGAGCATCCAGTAATTTGGCTTCAACTTGATCTGGCAAGTTTTGCTCCTTAAGCCAAGCATGCCTTCTAAGTACAGAACTTGTGACAGCAGCCTTGCAAGATGCTTCTAAAGAGTCAAAACCACATTGCAAAGTATGTTTACCAACTTGTTCAGAAGAATGCATTAAATCCTGTAATTCTTTTATGTTCAGCACAGTCAGGAATCAACATCATTTTCTGTTTAAGCAGTCCCATAATATGCTGCTGATACTTCAACATATGAAACTGGCAATTTAAGGCCCTAATGGCCAAAGTAGCAGAAGTGTATACCTTCTTACCCCATCTGTCCAAGGCCCTGGACTCTCTATCAGAGGGGGTAGGGTTTTTGGCAGCAGTAGCCTTAATGCCTTTTGTTCCTTGGGAAATGGTCTCTGGATCCGCAGTAGGATTCTTAAAGAGGAACTTGTGAGAGTCAGGTACACTGCAATACCTGTCAGGTTTTCTGGGAGCTGGAGGTAAAGTGTCTGCGGCCAGGCTACATTCCAAAAAGGCATCATCTACAATGTCCAGTACAGGAACGATAGCTAAAGGCCTATGTTGAGGGAGGAGTAAGAATTTGCTAAGCCTCTGTTTGTAGTCAGAGTAATCCTGGCTTTCCCAGCGGAAATGCTCCCTAAGAGTGTGTAAGGTTTCACCAAAAGAAAAATCTTCTGGAGGGGAAGGAGAGGGAATGGAATCCTCTGCATTAGAATCCTCATATGTAGATAAGGCAAATCCTGGTCATCAGAAGAAACAGACATTTCAGAATCCTGATCAGAAGAATCAGAAGGAAAATCAGTTCTAGGTCTCTTAGAGGGGGAAGGCTGGCTTCCCCTAATTAAAGTAATAAGGTCTTCAGCCATTCTAAGCATTTGTTTTTTAGGCATATGGGCCTGACCGTGCTGTTTGGACGTTGGTTTTCTAGGCGTGGGTCGAGTTTTAGGCCTGGATGAAGAAGATGACATTGGTTTAAAATGCAAATCTGTAGGCCTGAATACACCCTCAGAAGCCGTTGCCTGCACCGCAGCTCTGGACCCATCCAAGGTAGAGACATCCGCAGGTTCCATAGTCGAAGAAGCATCTCGCGGCATACCGGACTCCAAATGGGTCTCAGTAGAGGGCTGCGAATCTGAAGTAGTGGGCATCAGGGGCTGCAAAAGCACCTCACTGAGTACCAGCGAACTGGTGACTAGCTTAACAGAAGCGTCATCGGCAGTTTTGGACCTATGCAGTCTGTCTCTGTCTTTATCCTTACGTTTTTTCAGAATATTGGTAGTTGGATGGCTTACCAAAGCCATTTCTGGATAGTTAAATCGAGTACCAAAATAATTTGCTGCGAAAATACACCGACGAATAGTTTGGGGGTTGAATAAGGCACAAAACCGACAGCGAGGGACGTCGTGGTCTGGGCCTAAGCAAGGAATGCAGTACGAATGAAAATCTTTGAGGTATTTGCTTTCCACAGGTAAGACAATTGTTAACTTTTACTGACATTGGTTAAGAGCAAGAAAAAGGATCCCCAACGGGGTACTTAGGTTTTTTTGAAGATTTCGGTTCTGAAACTTGAAAACGAAAATTTCAGGAGTCGGCCGACCGGCACATGTGAACTTCTTCGGGCACCACACGGCAAGAAAGACTGATGTATTGCCATCGGCTGCATGTTTCATACCTCCGTCGACCTGATGTCATGGAAGAAGAGACAGCATGCGACGCAGGAATCCAAGACTCTGGTATTCATGCCGGCTGAGGGCTACCTGCAGGCAGATAACCCAAATGTAATGACTGCAACAGTGAAACACGAAGAACATCAGCCCATTCACCTAGTCAGAAAGCAAACAGTAAGGCTGAGACAGTGCAGTGAATGGCAGCATACTGCTGCATATGCACAACTACCATTAGCAGACAAGCAGGGTAGTGAGGGCTGTGCAGGAGTGGGGTAGTTATTCACATGAACAGACCAGCAGCTGTGTTAGTGGGGATGCCAGGAGTGTTGCAACCTTAAGATCCACAATGAACAGTGTGGATACATATGGAGGAACAGGCAAGAATAGTGTAGCGCAGGATAGTGAATGGATACATGGCGGGGGGGGGGGGCAGGAGATCTTCATCCACTACAGCACAAGAGAGGGAAATGAACTGCAAGGAGGGAAAAAGGAGTTTGGAAGCCACATTATCACTCACTATATGCAGCAACTACAATCTGTTGTAAAGTAGGGGGTCTGGTCCCACCTTGGGAAGCAAGCCAAAATATTGAGGCAGGTGCATGAAGGGAATGCAGCCCCATAATAAGTTACAAATGGGCATGGTCAAAGACTTCCAAACACGTTTTATATTACTATGTTGTGTGCAGAGAGAACGGTGTGTCTAGATGCAGCACCACACAGATTCTCATCACTGGGGTGGCCTGGATATACCCATTAACCACCACAAATATAGGTGGTTCAGCTGGTGAAAACCTTACAGGTTTATATACTCATCTGTCAAACTTATAACCCAATAATCTTCATGACTGTCACATTGATATTATCTTATATATTACTGATGAGGAAATTGATGGCAGATGTCATCTCATTGTTCTCTTGATGAACATCATAGAACTTTCTGAAGCTCGGCCGAAACCACTCACAGGGTCAGCCATCCAGAGAGCAAAAAGTACAGTTTTGTACCTACCATAAATGTAGATGTTCGAGGATCCACATTGCTGCAGTCATAACCTGTGGGTAGTCCGCTGTCCTCGGTCGGCCCGAATACCAAAGTGTTAGGCTGGCGTCGGTCATGGTCGCTCAGATCTGACGTCAGTACGCCGTGGTACTAAAGCGCATGACCGACACCATATCCTCAGTCTTTCTTGCCCCAGATGTCAGAAGGCCTAAAAAAGAAAGGCCATAGCCAAAAATAGAAAAATACCCAATCACCAATGTAGAAACAATAGTTACCCCACAAGCAACACAGCCACCCCAAACTACAGAGGGGAAGGAGGGAGGGTAAATTGGACTGCAGCAATGTGGATCCTCGAACATCTACATTTATGGTAGGTACAAAACTGTACTATGTTCTTCGTCTCACATTGCTGCAGTCATAACCTGTGGGTAGAATCCCAAAGCAAAGGTAAGGGAGGCTGGCAAAATCAGAAAGCATTAGGAGCTGCTAACATGCCCTGTAAAACTGCAGTGGCAAACCCAGCCCTAGATTTGGAATAAAGAGGGAGATGGTAATGTTTAGAAAAAGTGTGCACTGAACTCCAAGTAGCTGCCTCCAAAATAACCTTAGTAGCTACTCCCCTTAAAAAAGCAGTAGAAGTGGCAGTCGCCCTAGTGGAATGAGGTCTAATTCCAGCCGGAACCTCCTTACCATGATGAGAATAACAAAAAGCAATACAATGTCCAATCCACTTAGAAATAGTTTGTTTCGAAACAGGTTTTCCTTGTGATCCCAAGGCAAAAGAAATGAATAACTGTTGAGACTGCCTGAACCCTTTAGTTCTGCTCAAATAATAACGTAACTGCCTGTGAATATCCAAAGAGTGCAAAATTTTTTCCCCTTTATTTTGGGGATCAGCATAAAATGTAGGCAAATGAATAGATTGGTTTAAGGCCACATTAGAAACAACTTTAGGCATAAAAGTAGGGTTAGTACGCAGGGATACCCTATCCTTATGAAATATCAGGAAGGGTTCAACTGCCATTAGAGCCTGTAATTCAGATACCCTTCTAGCAGACGTAATGGCCAACAAAAAAGCAGTCTTCCAAGACAAAAACTTCAATTCAGACGTAGCTGCAGGTTCAAAAGGAGGTAAAGTCAGCTTTTCCAACACAAAATTGAGATCCCAGGAAGGAGTAGGAGCTCTACGTGGGGGTCTTATGTTCTTTGCCCCTCTAAGAAATTGCTTAAACAAAGGGTGAGAGAATAATGGTGGGTCACAGTCATAGTGAGCAGAAATGGCTGCAGCATGAACTTTTACAGAGGAGAAAGACAAACCCTTGTCTAATAATTCTGTAAGATACTGAAGTGAAACACTCAAATTAGGCACTGAAACATCAAAGCTCTTTGTTTTGCTCCAAAGAAAAAATCTCCTCCATTTATCAGCATAAACTTTCCTTGTACTAGGCCGTCTGGCCTCCAAAATGACATTCAAAACTTGTTGAGGAAGCTCGACCCCCAGGGTCTAGAACAGAATACGCCAGGCTGTCAGATGCAGGGTCTGTATCCTGACATTGAGGAAATGATTGCTTGCCTGGGACAAAAGGTGTGGAATTGATGGCAAAGGCCAAGGAGGCTCCCGTACTAAACTCCTCAGCAGAGGGTACCAGTGCTGACGTGGCCAATCTGGAGCTATTAGAATCATGCAAGGCTTGTCCTGTCTGACCTTCAAGAGCACCTTGGGAAGGAGAGGCAGAGGAGGAAAGGCATAGACGTGAAGGCTGTTCCAACTGAATGATAGAGCATCCACTTTCCAAGCTTTTGGGTGAAACATCTTTGTGCAAAACTTTGGCAGTTGGAAATTTAGTGGAGAAGCGAACAGATCTATGTCTGGAGACCCCCAAGCCACTGTCAACTGTTGAAATACATGAGGATCCAATTTCCACTCGTGGGGATCCACCATCTGTCTGCTCAAAACATCTGCTAAGGAGTTCTGTGCTCCTGGCAGAAACCTTGCCTGAAGAGTGAGGTGCAAACTCAGAGTAGTCTCCCACAAAATCATAGCTTGTCTGCAAAGAGGGTACGAATGGGTTCCCCCTTGCTTGTTGATGTACCACATGACTGTTGTGTTGTCTGTTTGAATCAACACCTGTCCTGGTTGAAGTAGATCCTTGAAAGCCATCAATGCAAATTGGACTGCTAACATCTCCTTCATGTTGATATGCAAATGCTGTAGTCTGGGAGGCCACGTGTCTTGAACCCATTTCCCATTGAAGTGTGCTCCCCAAGCCATGTCTGAGGCATCTGTCGTTAAGATCTGACTCGCCTCTGGTCGGGTCACAGAGAGTCCCTTGTTTAGGTGACATTCCTGAGCCCACCACAAAAATTCCCTTTGGATGCAAGGTATTATCTGAATGACAGTGTCCAAATCGTGGCAGTGTTGAGTCCATACACTCTTGAGATACCATTGTAGCTTCCTCATATGTAGCTTGGCATTGGGAAGTACCAGAATACAAGATGCCATGAACCCCAAGGCCTGAAGGACTGTCCTTGCAGTCAGCCTGGACAGTAGAGATAATTGCTGGAAGTAAAGGGGAAGATTTCTTTGTTTGTCCGGGGTCAGAAACGCCATCTGAGAGGCTGTATTCAGTCTCACACCCAGAAAGCACATGTCCTGAGAGGGTACTAGACTGGACTTTGTTTCGTTCACAGAATACCCTAGGCACCTTAACACTGCCATAACATACTGTAGATGGTGAAGTAACCTGACTTTGTCTTGAGCAAGAATCAGGCAATCGTCCAAATAAGGATAAATTTGTATTCCCTTCAATCTTAAGAAGGCTATCACCGACTTTGTTTCGTTCACAGAATACCCTAGGCACCTTAACACTGCCATAACATACTGTAGATGGTGAAGTAACCTGACTTTGTCTTGAGCAAGAATCAGGCAATCGTCCAAATAAGGATAAATTTGTATTCCCTTCAATCTTAAGAAGGCTATCACCGGAGCCAGGACCTTTGTGAACACCCTGGGCGCAGTAGATAAGCCAAAGGGCAATGCAGAGAACTGATAATGAAAAGTACCAGCCCGAAAACGCAGGAACCTCCTGCAGCTGGGCCTGATAGGAATGTGAAGATAAGCCTCTTTGAGATCCAGAGTTACCATCCAGTGATCTTTGCCTAGCAGAGGCAGAAGCTGCTGCAAAGTTAACATCTTGAATTTTGGAATGTCCAGGTATGTGTTGAGAATAGACAAATCCAGAATTGGCCTCCAAGTGTTTCCTTTCTTTGGTACAAGAAACAGGCGAGAATAAAATCCTAGGCCTATTTCTGACAGAGGGACCCCCTGGATAGCCCCCATTTTTAAAAGTAAAGAAATCTGCTTGTGAGCCTCCAACTTTTGCTGAGGAGGAACGTCTGGCATGCCTTTGAAAGGAGGCAAGGTGTGAAAATAAAACTTGTAGCCTCGATCTATAATGTCCAACACCCATTTGTCCTGGGTGACCAAAAGCCAATTTTGCTTGAAAAGTGCCAGCTTTCCTCCCAGAGGAGCTGCCAGACAGGAGGGATCTGGCAGCTGGAGATACAGGTCATTGGGCCTGTTTACGAAAAGGCTGACCCCTGCCCTCACCGGAAGATTGTGCAGGGGAACTCCATGTCCTAGGTCTGAAAGAACCCTGAGCATGAGCTCTGCCCCTACCACGTCTAGATCTCCCTTAGACTGGTAATCGGAAGAAGGATAAGCCCATCCTTTTGCAGGCCAATTTCTGCTAAACTTAGGGGGCTGCACCTGTAAAAATTCCTTAACTGTCTGCATGGACTTAGCTTTGTCTTCCATTTTCTTCAAAACCGACTCCACAGGAGAACCAAACAGAACTTCAGATTGAAGGGGAGCATCCAAAATTCGAGCTTTAACATGCTCTGACAAATTCTGATCCTTAAGCCAGGCGTGCCTACGAATAACTGAACCAGTGGCAGCCACCCTGGAAGAAGCCTGAAGAGCATCAAAACCACACTGCAAAGAATGCTTACCCACCTGATCAGAGGCATGAACTAAATCTTGCAATTCCTTACACTCTATACCCTCTGCCAAAGCATCTACCTTAGATTTCAACTGACTTAAGAGAAAATTCTGGTACTTCAGCATATGAAACTGGCAATTTAAAGCCCTCATCGCTAGAGTGGAGGAGGTATACACTTTTTTACCCCACCTATCCAAAGCTCTAGAATCTTTATCCAGAGGAACTGGATTCTTTACAACAGAAGCCCTGACACCCTTAGGTCCCTGGCTAATAGTTTCCGGGTCAGCTCTTGGGCTCTTATACAAATATTTATGAGCCTCTGGCACTCTGTAATACCTGTCTGGCTTGACAGGAGCAGGAGGTAAAGAATCAGGATTAAGGGAAGCTTCAGAAAAAACATCCTGAACAACATCCAAAACAGGGGGAATAGCCAAGGGCCTATGCTGTGGTAAAAACAAAAATTCCCTAAGCCTCTTTCGAGAATCTGAGAAATCCTGACCTTCCCACTTAAAATGCTCCCTCATGGAATGCAGGGTTTCAGAAAAGGAAAAATCCTCTGGAGGGGAAGCAGAAGGACAGGAATCCTCTGCATCTGAATCAGAATAAGGAGGAAAATCCTGAATGTCCTCAGCCGAAGACTCAGAGTAATCTGAGGAATGCTCCAATCCTTCCACCTCTGGCTCCACCCTAGGCCTCTTATCTGGAGGGGGCATAGAACCTCTGATTAAAGTAATCAAATCCTCTGCCATTTTCAGCATATGCTTTTTAGGTACAGAACCTGCAGAACTAGGGCTGACGCCAGTAGTAGACAAACCAGGCCTGGCTTTGGAAGGTGCTTTAGAGACAGAAGTAGAAGGCCTAACAACCTTATGCAAAGAAGGGACTACAGAGACTTGAGAGGCCCCCTCAGCCTGACCTGACTCCTGAGAGGCCACTTCCTGTAAGATTAAAGGCTCCCCCTGAGATTCAGCTGAAACCTCGGCTGGATCTACAGATTCCACCGTAGTTTCCAAAGAACCGGCGTCCGTAACGGACGACTCATCCTGCTTGGACTTTAACGATTTTTCTTTATGCTTCTTAGCGGTAGCGGGCGTCGGAGGATCCGACGGCATATTGTAGTTACACCGCTTACCAAAAACAAGTCTAACACAATCTAACCTGCGTTAAATGGTGCGCTTATTAAATCTAGCACAAAAGTGACACCCGACTACGTCGTGCTCAGGCCCCAAGCAAGGAATACAGAGAGAGTGGTAATCCCTATGAGGTATCTGTTTCCCACAAGAAATACAATTATTTACTTTTCCTGACATCCGGATTTAACTGAGGCAAGAAAAGACAAAAATATTCCCCAACGGGGTACTTAGCCCAACTTGGTCTTCGGTCTGAAACTCAGAATACGAAAATTTCAGGACGCCGAACGGCACTCGCAAATGCTGCTTCTGCTTCGGACCATGCGGCAAGAAAGACTGAGGATATGGCGTCGGTCATGTGCTTTAGTACCACGGCGTACTGACGTCAGATCTGAGCGACCATGACCAACGCCAGCCTAACACTTTGGTATTCGGGCCGACCGAGGACAGCGGACTACCCACAGGTTATGACTGCAGCAATGTGAGACGAAGAACATCTAAAGTTTAACAAACAGATAAACAAGAAATTTCTCTATAATATAGAAGTGATAAAAGTCAACACTTAGAAATGCTTCATAAGATCATGTAAAAGAACATACAAAACATTCGCAGAGAAGGCCTCACTGCAGACCAGACAGCAGCCACATGATTGTGAAGGTGGTGACCTGGGTATGAATACTGGATTGAATTCCCTATAAGCCACACAAGGGGATGGCATGAAGCAGCTACTAGCCATCTGTCTCATGCCAGGGAATAGGGTATGGGAAGTAAGCACAACAGTGTCATCCCCTAGTGGAAGCCTGGGGTGACCGTGACTCAGAAGTACCTTACCACTGACCATAGTAGTGCTTTACTCCCAAGTACACATGGAAATGTTCCCCTGTAGTTACAACTGTCTGGACACAATACAACTGAGTGCTATATATGGAAATGCAGGTACAGCTCTTTTGGCACATCCCACCTTAGCTTGGGGCTCCATATAACTAGCTATGGCATCTACCAGCAGAGGCATGTTATCCCCTGGTGTGGTGTTACTATATGGGTGACAGGTAGAGGATTTTGATGGTCAGATGATGATGATGACCACACAGAGGTCTTAGCAGGGTAGGTAAACTGAGGAACAAAATGAAAGGAAGTAGATTTCCATGTATGTGAACCCATCTGACTGGGATTATTACTTTATATATGTGCATATACGTTTTCTGCTGTTTTATTCAAGCTGATTATGCAACTGTTTAAAAGCTTATGATTTAAACAGCATGCAAATTAATCTGATTTTTTGTTAGCTTGTGCTGAATTTTACTTTCATCCCATTTTGAGCAACCTTCGTTTGGCACAGCAGTTCTCTTAAACAGCCCTATGCAACTTTCATGAGATATTCACAGCTCTAGTACAGTTACCAGCTCATGGAAGAGAAATGTAGATGAATAAGTACACACACACACAAAACATATATACACACCATACATCATATAACAAAACACACATATCCACTGAACATCTTAGATTCATACATAGAACAATTCACAATGAAAGATTTCCCTAGGGAGCAATCAAATTGCTGCATTGGATTTGTGCAAGTTCAGGAAACAGTGAGGATGTGAGTTTTTCCTCTTTTTCTCCACTGTTGTGTTAGTATATAAAACATGGTCAGGATAGCTTGTTCCCTTACAAAATACATTTATGCTAGAGCATGCAGCTTCTAACAGTACAGTTGATTGCATTATTACTGGCTCCTTTAGTCGTATGATGTAAGTACCATTTGATGCTTATTCATCTAAGCATCAGACTTTGATGTATGTATCTCTTGATAAACATATAATCATTTTAGACATATACACACACACACACACACACACATATATATATATATATATATATATATATACACACACACACAAAATATCAGTAACTGCAACTGACATTGTTTCTCTTTATATAGCTACATATGCTCATACCTCACATAAATTCCCAGCAATAGAAAATACAAATTGCAAAGATCACACAAACTGATATGTTGTTACAACTGATGACAGCAACTCAGCCTCCTGACTCCTAGTACTCAAATACTTGTCTCAAGCCAACATACGGATACAGACTGCAGTGACCCCTGTTGCCAGCAGCACTAAATCTCACCCATGACCATCAGACAGAACTGACCAAACCTAGCTTGGGGGGGGGGGACTAAAAATTATGATACCAGCTGGAGGAAAAGTCTGCAAACCAGCACTTTGATTCTGACTTTAGGAACTGTAAGAAACTGCAGCTCAACACATCGAATCCTACCCTATCAGGACATCACTACCTGGACAATCCAGGTCATCAAGTCCTAAAACATCATTATCCAAGGTCAGTATGTTTTATTGTGGCAGCAACACTGGACCTAACCACCAAACTGTCCACTTCTCAATTTGTCTTTAACAAAGTTACAGACATGAAAACTTACTTTACAAAAGTAAACCTTTTGATGCCGCTCCCCACACTTTTACATAACCAACAATTAAATCACAGGTATCTGACGTGCAAACCTTACTTCTGCGGGCAAGACTACAAACACCTTTAATTGTATATTCTGAGCCAGGAAACAGTAAAACCAGGAAGGAGGCCTTTTCATAAAAACATTGCTTTATGGAGCAAGAGTGAGAACAGGGATGGAAATTTCTGATCAGCAGTTCATATGCAGGTCCTCTTCATGACTGCACACCCATATCCATGCACGTCACTGGCAACTGAGCTCTCAACCACTCTATACACTCAATAAGTAGATGCACTCAACCATTATTTTTTCAACTAGTTGACCATCTGTAGGAAGGACTCTGAAAAAATGACATTTCTGTCTGACACAGTTTTCAAAACAGTGCTGTGTTGGTGTTTTTGCCAATTATTTATTTTATTTATTTATTTTTTTTTTTGCATAAACCCATGCAAGGTCTTCAGCCTTGTTTTCCACAGTGTTTCCTAGGTAAAAAAGGTATAGCAAAGCTGTTACAGCTATGTCCGTCAATAGAATGAACACATTTTGTTTACTGCTATTAACTGTTTTCACTGGTACATTTTTTTAGGTAACATCAGTTCCCCTCTCACTCCTTACTAGGATACTAATAAGGTTGAAAAGTTGCTAGCGTTTTGAGATGAGTTCATATATTCTTACCATATAATCAATAACCTTTGTTTTGATCAGTGCCTGCAGAGCAGTCAGTCTTATGTAAGCATAAACTGGCATCACACCTGTGTGCCCTGTTCAATTCACAGCCTCACCTCAGGCTTTGTCCCTACCGAATGGCACACTGCTACAGTCATCCTGCTCCCTAAAGGGGTAGCAACTACAGACCCTGGGAACTATCTCCCCATTAGCCTGACGAGTCTGGTATGCAAAGCTATGGAGCGCATCATCATGGACCTGCTTAACAAAGATATAGACAATCTCCAAACTATTGACCCCACACAGTTTGGCTTTGTCAAGGGGAGCTCCTGCCTGCTGAACCTGTTTGACTTTTTTGAGTCAGTCACCAAGGCTCTGGATGAGGGTAAGGCAGTGCATATAGCCCACCTCGACATGGCCAAGGCCTTTGATACCATTCCTCACTCAGGTATCACTGATAAACTCAACAAACTAGGCATCAATTCTTACATCACTAGATGGGTTGCAAACTGGCTCACAGACAGGACCCACAGAGTGAAAGTTGCAAATTCCAAGTCAGACTGTTGACCAGTCACGAGTGGAGTCCCACAGGGCTCAGTCCTGGGTCCTCTCCTGTTTGGCATCTACTTCTCAGAAGTCCAGGCCAACACAGAAGGACTCTAGCTGACCAAGTTTGCTGATAACTGCAAGCTAGGAGTCATTATCAACTCCCCAAGTGATGCAGACATCCTACAAAAGGGCCTCTCTGAGTCCAATGACTGGTGTTGGAACCATGGCCTGAAGCTTAATGCCAAAAAATGCATTATCATCCCCTTTGGAAAAAACTCAGTTGCCACGAATTACCACATTGATGGGAGCCCACTGAACACTGAAGAAGCCATAAGAGATCTGGGCACTCAGGTTGACAGCAACCTCACCTTCGACCACCACATTGCCACTGTGGTCATAAAGCCCTTCTACGTGGCACATCTTATAACCAAATGTTTCGCATCCAGGAAGAAAGAGGTCACCATCCCTCTCTACTCATCCCTCATTACACCAGTCATCGAAAAACCCATTTGCTATATACCTGACAAGACACCTACAACAGCTGGAGAGGCCACAAATGGCCTCACAAAAAGGATCCTAGATCTTAAACACATGTCCTACATGGACAGACTCAAGAAACTTCAACTGTTCTCAGTCTCTTATCGTCTACTTAGAGGTAATCTCTGCTTGACTTACAAAGCCATGTCCGACCCAGCCCTACTTGAAATGCTACACATAAAGAAATCCCAATCCCCCTGCTCCACACGTTCCAGAGATCACAACCTCATTACTACAATTAACAGAACATGCTGGAGGGACAGGTTCATCTCCCAAAGACTGCCCATGCTTTGGAATAAGCTTTCCATACATGTCAAGCAGAGCACCTCGCTGGCCCTCTTCAATAGAAATCTTGACGAGTGGATGGGTAACAGAAAGTTCACCCCAGGGATCATTCCAGTTGCCCTACTGGATAGGGGCACTGTGCCTGGGCAATTTTTTTGGGCTAAGCTTGTAAAGGTTCCAGGGCCATTAGCCTAGTACAACACCTATAAACTTCAATATGACCCAAATGCAGACATTATAACGCCTAGCAAAAGTCCCCAAAAATTACATACAGACTCTACGTGAGGTTTCAGATGTGTTTTTAAGTTTTCTGATGTGGAATTCAGTTATATGACAGGACATCTGTGACTTTTACCTTGGGATAGCCTAGTCAGACCTCTACAAGTATATAAAATATCTCCTGTCATGATAATGGATATGTTGAAAGTTGCCTAGCAGTAAAGTTGTCTGAGTGCTGGACCATTTCTACAGTACTCCCTTATCAGCAACTGGAATCATTACAACAGTTTTTTTTTATGAATCACTAAACACGGTTAATTACTACATCACTACTTAACAATGAGTTACATCAAAAAAAATTGTTCATGTCTACTGTACTAGTCAACATTAAATGCATTTAATTAAGGCTTGTTTACTCTGCAGTGACTGATGTAATTTGGTAGAAAATAAGTAAAATATATATATTTTACGTTTTTTTTTTTTTTGGGATCATGTGTGTTAAAATTTAAAAAAACATCAATTCTTTACATGCATACATACACCCACACAAAACAGAAAACACATGCACACACAATTGTGAATAGTTATCCATTGTAGCAGCTTTATTTCTACTGGTGTTCTTCGTGTGACTAAATGGTCATCATACATTGCCCATGTTTTTTTTCCTACTGCAACAGCTCATATTAAACTTGCTTAATTGTTTTCTGTATTTACTTATATAATTTGTTAAATAATGAAATAAAACATACTTTAAGACCATGTATTTTTTGTTGTTGGTGTTATTCAGTTTTGTTTAAGCTTTAACAAACATTCTTTGAAAATAATTAGAAAACCACATTCACACAAATACAGTGTGCTTAATTTAGATTAAGTTTGTTACAACTATTGGTGCTTACTACATCACTGAATGGTCACCATGCACATGAAACAACACCATTAAGGAACCATATGCTCCCGCTCCACACCAAGATAACATTTCCAGCCAACAATTTTAAAGGTACATTTTCACAACAGTACTAGTATATCAACAAAAAGGACTGCCTCAATGTTACTTCTAAATAAGTTGGATGGCAAGAAGTGTTACATTTCAGCATGCATGCCAGCTTTTAGGCAGAAAGGACAACTATTTCAAAACATCCAAACAAAGTACTACATCAAGTGCAAAAGAACAGAAATATAACTCAGACAAAAGTGCAGTGAAATTTATCACTACACACTAAATGGCAGCAGTATTTATGGCTGATATGTGTGTGTGTGTTTGTCAGCCACCTGATCTGAATAGCACTGCAAGAAAACACTGCCACAGAATATATGGCACATTGGCACTTTATGATTGCCCACCTCCAGCACCATACCTAAAGGGAAAATGCAAAACTTTTTCAGTTTCTGCAAATAATACCATAGTGAAGCGCAGCATTTTGAAAGTGATTGGCTGATTTATTAGATAACGTACTAAACCAGAATTTGTTTCGTGAACTGACTTACAATTCTGTCCAGGTTTCAATTCTTCTGGGTATATGTGGAGAAGCACTGCTCTCTCACTTCCTATACAGTATTCAGGAGAGCTGATGTCTACTACCGTGTGAAAACTGTGTACAAACAGGCCACGTACACAATACACTACCTGTGACTCACTATTTAACGTATGCTGTTAACAGGTGCTTCATTTCAGCTGCTAACTTCATATTAAAACATTCAACATTGTTAAGATGATGTACATTTAGAAAAAAAAGAACTAAATCAAAGGTTCTACACCTGTATGTTAATATCATTAATCTGATCTCTAAATTCAAAACATGTTATTTTATTTATCTTTCTTAAGTGACCTGGCCACTCAACATGCAGTGGCTTATCCTCCATGAAACTACAGAAAAAACAGATGGCGGACTTGCAAGTGGTGATTATGAGTACCATCCTCAGGTTTGCCAGACAGGTATCACAGCTCAGTATTCTGATCTGCTTAATCAATCAGTTTGAATGACAAATTAATCACAAAGAATGTTGCAAAAATGAGCCACCAGAACACACACTGAAGATCATGTGATAATACCAGAAATACATTTCAGCAGGAAAAAAACACTGCAAATTTCTGCCAGCCAACAGTTACTTTATCAACTAAAGTTAAAAGTTCCTGAACTGTCACACGCTCTGGGACTGCTTATTAAAACCACACAGAGTAACTGGAGGTTAGCATCAGTTCAGAGCAGGTCATCTTTGGCACAATGATTCTAAACTCCAGACTGTGTATCAACCCCCTCCCCCCATTTCTAATTTATTACTCTCAGTACAAGGAAGCTGTAACAGACCTATGTTCAACAACTACATATATCAGCACTCGGGTACTACAGCAAAGCTAGTCCACAGCGTACAATTTCTGGCCACAGTACGGACAATTTCTTTGCATGTCGTAACTACACACCTGACTTACTTCCATGCTTCAGTTTTACTAATGTGATATCTTTATTTCAAAACACATAGTCATTACTACACTAACAACACAGCAGAGACTCAAGTCCTACAGACGTACCTTTACAGTGAAGGCATTAAAACTTACCAGTATTACTCGGATAGTCATAATATAAAAATGGCTGACTCCTGCCCCATGATTTTTTACCACGTAACAAACTTATCCTGGATTTTAACTTTTATATCCATCTCTGTCCTATGCAAATTTCCACAAAAATTTCAACTAATCCTCCTCTGGCAATTCATATTATAGGTAAGGAAAATAAAACCTACTCCGTTGTAAAGCTGATAAGTAAATTAAGCTTTAAGCCATATTTTCTGTACACAGAATGTCTGTAAGAAGCCCTCTAAACTTTGTTAGAGAGGCATCTTAATTTCCTGATGTGGGGTGATAAACATACACAGTCTAACTTACTTTCTTTGAAACACACAAAAAATATTAAAGCCTTACTTATAAACATAGCCTTGTTGATGGATTTTATAGCTGCTGCTATGCTGGGCATTTTAAAAAGATGGCATACATAACAAATACAGCATCTTGTTCACAGTTTAAATTCTAGGTTACTCTAATATCCATTACTACCGGAGTATAGTTCAGTACACCAGCCTCAGAATCAGACCATGAAGTACCTGATGCCAACCGCATCTCCTAACTACCAAAATGGACTTTTTATACTGATGTTTCAAATTACCATAATTCCTTGCAAAAGAACATAACCTCATACCATGTTGAATGAAATGCCACATGTCTACAAGAAATGCAACCATGTAATCAGACCCATCAATGACAAAGCTGGACATTATGTGGTTTAATCACCAATGAAGTCACTCAACTCTCTCTCCAGCCTAGAGCTGGACAATTAACCACTCTACCATCTTGCCTTCCAGCTGCAAACTGGGAAATGCAGCTCAGTGAAAAAATAAACTTGTTTCCTTATCACTGCCTGTAAACAGAAAGTTGCCTACATGTAGCAAAATACACAGTATCTAAACAAATGCTCATGTTCCATTCCTGACAACCTTTCCCAGATTATTCTGATTCATGATAAAGTGACAAAGTTGTACAGGAAACTGATTTTTTATTTTATTTTGTTCACTAAAAGGATATGTGAACTGTCCCTTAATGAAACAGGATTTAGTTTGAAACCAAGGCCTAATTCAGCAAAACTGAAACACAGCAAGTGCTAATCTCAGAATCGCTGCATATGCCACTGATCCAAATAGAAAAACAAAGCTGGTTCAGACACACAGCTAGGCTTTCATGCTGATCAGCAAGTGATTTACTCTGTTACAAATGAATCAGAATAAAAAGGTACTGACTTCAATACGAAATGCTGAAGTGCTCATTCATGGTCAGCTGCAAAATTCACTTGTTTTAATGCACATAATCTCTCCTTTCATTATCACAAAAAGCATCTTGTTTCTGTTGAATTTAGAACCCAGTAATCTTGCAACCCCTGTCACCTTGGAAGGTCCATTGCTAGGACTAGAACTGTTGCTCTTCTCTGGCATATCCTCTGCAGATCCAGCTCCGGAGGCAGACAAGGTGGTCGAGGCAGTCACTGCACTCTCCCCAATCTCTTGCATCTCCTCCAGTGCGATTGTGAACTGGGCAAGCGTCCTCACCATCTGCAGCATGCGGTTTCTGGGGGTCTCCTTCTACACAGAGAAATTAAAAGGAAAAAAAAAAAAAAAAAAAAAAAAAAAAAAAAAAAAAAGGTTGCTTCCACTGATGTTTGTGCCTCTCTCAGGCAGTGTTTGTCCTGCTAGTCCTATTCTATACGATGGCTATCTTTCATTCTGTGCCTTTCTTGCTTTCTTTTCCAGCAGGTGAGCTGCCTGCTTAAAGCTTAGTGATAATAAAGGCAACCGACAGGCAAAAGCAATCAAAAGCAGAGCTGAACTAATTCACTGACTCAGACACAATGCATCAAGGCAGTGCAGTAATGACTTTAAAATGCACGTGTGTATTTCTTTTTCAGAACAGCACAAGTAATAACCATATTTTAAACTACACTGGGGTTATTGCCTCTGTAAAGCTTTTTAATCACAATATTAATTATTTTATTCTGATGTACAGAGGCAAAGAAGGCTGTCAGAAATGTAGTTACACTTATAAATTGCAGAGAACTCAACAGAATATTGGTAAATTAAATAATGAACAGGAAAAAAATGAATGCTCCATAGTCTCAAAAAAAACTTGCTTTATGTTACAAGAGAAAATTAATGCATCTGAAAGTTATCCCAAAGAGTGGTAAGCCTGATGAATCTACAAGGGGTACATAAAAATGGTACACAGCTGAGACTACAGAGCACAGTTGTACACCTGCAGACAGAAGTCTGAGTTCTAGAACATCTAGCTGCATACAGTGCAATTTGGACAGATATCAGTTCATTTCCCCTCAGCTTATAAAATATGATATTTTCTCTCTCTGCTTTGAAACATAGGTAACTGGGCACAGCAGCTGTGTAGTTAAGGTCTTTAAGGAGGAAGTGTCAGGAAACAAGAGGTTTGGTAGTGTACACTAGAGAGAGAGACTGGTCTGGGAAATAAAACAGCTAGGTTTGAGAGAGAGCAAATTAAAATGATAAGGTAACAAAAGCCTTAGCCTTAAAGACAGACAATGAAAGCAAGCCACAGTGGACACAAACAGCATACAGGCTACTGATTGCAGCAGTACAGATGGTAAAAAGGCTTAAGGAGAGGTTATCTAGCTCTACATGAAAGAAGATGAGATGATGAAGAGTAACCTAAAGCCATTACTGGATTGGGAGGTTCCTATCCCATGGCTACAATGTGAGAGAGAATTCACTGAGCAGACTTTACTGAAACTAAACTGTAGCAGGTGTATGCTGGCAAAGAATATCCCTGCCCATGTTCTCACTAAAATGGAAAACGTAAACATGCTCAAAGTCATATACACAGTGCTTTTAAGAGATCGCACCATGAGTAATGAATCATGTCATGAAAGAGAAAAGCAGTGGTTTGGGACTACACAGGGCTGATTTTTACAGACAATAAGAAATGATGATGAGAAATCTGAATGGAGAAACAACA
The DNA here is from genome assembly GCF_019279795.1 of Protopterus annectens. Taxonomy (NCBI): domain Eukaryota; kingdom Metazoa; phylum Chordata; order Ceratodontiformes; family Protopteridae; genus Protopterus; species Protopterus annectens. Next base: position 1,474,498,124 of record NC_056735.1, read on the forward strand.
CACTCTAGCAGTTATGAAAAGAAGTAAAAAGAGGCGCGCTCTGTGTTGCAGAGGGATAAAGCTCTGAGACTGACCCAAATGACTATGGTTTGATTAGCAACTGAGGTGCTGGAGGAACTGGCAAAGGTGGATGGGTAGTTCTGCATATCCTACTGGGGAAGGGAGTCTGCCCAATCGTGGCAATGACAGCACTGTACCAAACTGGTGTGTAGAAAGTAGTATACAAAGAAGGAAGTATGACTGGCACCACAAAAGTGGTTGTGAATGCCTTCGATGTGGAAGTACACAAGTCAAGCAAGGCATTACAGGTCTCCATAGTGATTTAGCTGAGGACACCAGCTGACGGGGGGGGGGGGGGTGTAAGCCGTCACAAATGCCTCAAGTTCTGACACATGAATGATGTTGTTTTGGATTAAGTAGTTCTCCAGCCTAGGCATAATTGGAGTCCATGCCTTAAATGTGGGCAGCCCCACTTGAGAGAAGGTGAAGCCAGACAATCTGATAGCTGGAACAAAGGCATTCTCTATGCCTGTAAAAAGTCTGAAGTGGTAAGGCAGAAGTACACAGCAACCTTCATGCTTGCATGCATAACAGTTCCCCCTCAGGCTGGCCTTCACTCTTAGGGATACAAATGGCCTCAAAACCTTCTGAAGGGGGCTGACACCCAGACAGGCAAAATGTTTACAAAAAATAACACAAAAATAAAAACAGAAATTGTATAACAGTAATGGAAATTATAACGTGCAAAAAATAGACTGGCACACAGAAAGAAAATAAGTATGTGTGGCTGGGGAATAAAAAGTTATGAAGAAAATGGGAGGAAGGACGCGAACGCTTGGAAAAATGTTAAATGTGATCTTGTGAAGACTAAACCGCTACATAAATATAAAAAAAATAATCCAGGTGAAAAATTACCTTGTTAGAGAAGGAAGACAGCAAATATGAGGAAACAGTGGACTAGGCAGATGTTTTAATCCACAAGAAAGACTGAGGGTAAGATACCAGCCTGAAAGGTCGGAAGGTGCAGGGACAGAAAGAAGAAAGTAAACAAAGAGATTTTGTTCAAAGACAAAGAAAAAAAGAATCTCAATAAACTTCAGAGAGACAAGGCATGAAAAGTTGTTTCCAAGCCCTGTCTCAGACTGACAGCGAGTTGGTAAAATTACCTGCAGAACCAGGATGTTCATTTGTCATGGAAACTCAGAGAGATCAATGTCCAGTGTTGCACCTCATGAAAATCAGACTAGTCACAGCCTTTAAATCGACATCTGAAGTAGAGGATGGGAGAAGTGGTTCATAGAGCCCACCAGCTCAGTCAATTTATCTGGAAAGTGAACTGATTAGAAAGAGGTGTCTACAAGATCCTCTTTGAGCCCAGACTCGAGGAGGCCCTCAGGCTTTCCCAGTGCCTTATCTAAAATATTTAACTGAAATATGCACAGATGAGAACAGCAGCTGATGCTCCCAAGTCATAATGTGGCAGAAGAATATTCCCTCTTACGATATATCTATCCGAAGCCAAGAACTTATCATGTGACAGGGATGGAAGGATACTGAGAGTCTTTGGGGCCTGGGCTACAATGGAGAGATCACAGAAGAATCAGCAAGAAGATACTTGGTAAGGGATCTTACTCACTCAGGCCAGGGCTGCGTTCTTGGGCTCTTGGTGCCTTGTAAAAGGGCAGGGCTCCCAGACTTGCACTTCCACCTGTCAGTCACCCTTTGCCAACTTTCAAACTATTAGCAATATCTCTAATTCTTTGAAAATTGGCAGAGGGTCAGTGTACTAAGCTTACTCAAACATTTGTAACACTCAGCACAGGTCTATAACTTCTCATGGCAATGACAGTGCCCTCTTGCATATGATGGAATGTGTGTGTGTGTGTGTGTGTGTGTGTGTGTGTGTGTGTGTGCGCAGTCAGTTAGACAATTATAACTGTGTGACTCTGAGCAAGTCACTTAACCTGACAGTGCTCTCAGGCCGAGTCTGATAAAGGTCAATGGAGATCAGTGCTCTAACATGGTAAACAAATACAAATAAATTAATAAATACAGACATTAGTGCTGTCTTTCTGGATCTTTACAAAGCCTTTGACATTTTGTCATTCTAGGCCTTTGGAGATTCTGAGTTTTCTTAACTTCACCTTCAGGGTTACCAAAGGGTTTGAAGACTATCTTAGCAACAGGGCAGAAGCTATAATGTAGAATGGACAGATTTCTTTCTGTTAATTTTGAAATGCTTCAAGGATCAGTGCTGAGACCATTTCTTTACACTATATATGTGAATGATATGGTCATTTATTGTAGAAGCCCGATGCTAAATCTGTATGCTGACAAGTCCATGACTGTTCTTTCTAATCATTTGCTGGATCTCAAGATAATACTATATAAAATAAAAAGTGACCATATCCAACATTACTTGGAGAATTTTCTAGTCATTACACCATTTGTTGCTAAATCCTTCGCAGGCATTTTCTTGTGCTCAAAGTTTTTGTTCTAAATGCGTGGTTGGCTGCTATTTGGTTATTACTGTAAGTCACTTAAAAAGTTAACATAACAGGTTTTGGCATCAACGTGCATTTTATGATCAATAAAAAAAATGAAATTCAATTTGGCATACTGATGGTAACCATACCTCTCAAGTGTCCAGAGTTTTTGAATGTCACTCGTAAAATATTGAGCACATCTCAATAGAAAGTCCGGATGCTCAGCAATACTTCAACAGCCAGACCTCCTCCTACAGGTACATGTTTGATTTACAATGGGCACATTGATTGGACTGTCCAATCAGTAAGCACATCTTTGACTATTAATGATCTTTTATGATACATATGTGTGTTTTTACATACATACATACACGTGTGTAACTGGTCCTCAATTGTGGCATTAACTACAATATGTTGTTGTCTCTTTTGGCTTTTCTCGGTTAGGGGTCGCCACAGCGGAACTCCGGTCCGCTAATGATTGGTAGTTGATTTTTACGTGCCGAGTTACCAGCCCTGATGCACAACCTTCAACGAAGGTACGCCCATTCACGCACGTCTCCACGCAGAAGACGCTCTAGCTGAGAATCGAACCGGACAGCGTCTTACTGTGAGGTGACATCTCTACCGCAGCACCACCACCGCGGGTGCATTAACTACAATATGTAACTTTTACAAATCATGTCCCAGTCTGTAAAATTTGTATTCCTGGTTTTCAATTTCATTAATACTATTAAAGTCTCTTGCTGCACTCTAGAAAGCTCTGGCTTCTCTATTGCTTATGTGCATTTATGACGACCGACTGCACATCTTGCTAGGTTATAATCTCACTCTCATTCTAGAATATGTAAATATCGTATGCACGAAGGCTGTACTTTTATCCGGTTATAGTATTTAACCAGAGGAGTTAATTTTTGCATCAGTTCTCTTCACCTGTCCTAAGTATTTGTATGGCCTACTGACATTTCATTTATTGTTTGTTTTGGAAAGCGTATTGTTTTATATAAGAATTTCTGCATGGGACTCGAGTGAACATGGGACTTTCCAGCTGAACATTCTCAGTTAATAAATGTAACAAATAAAGCAAACAAGACAGTTAACGCCCAATGAAAAGGACATGCATCATGCTTTCTTTGCAACAAAAAGACAAAGATAAATTTGTTTCAGTGTCATTTGACCAAACTGCATCTGATATCTGCTATGCCACCAACTAGACACGTAGATGGTACACAGGCACTATGACAACATTCATGTATAGCTGAGCTATTACAGCTTTTATATACAAGTATATAGATAAAAAAAAATTCATCCTAAACAGCTGGAGTTTAACTTAATAAATGGTAATTTGATAAGCAAATTGGGCAAGTAGAGATGAAAATTATATAACGATGGAGTGCAGAAAATGGGAAACAGCTAGGAGGTGGAACTAGGATGGTTTAGGGGTACAACCACTTTGCACTGGCATGTAGTGATTAGATGCTGAAATGTCCTTCTGAGCAGCTTTAAGTTGGGCAAACTGCAACATGGGTGGTAACAGAATGTCCTACAGCAGGATCCCTTTTAGAAAATTACCTTTCTCTGGAGAAGAGGTGAAGCAATGTCTTTGAAGCCAGAAAGATCCAGGGAAATATAATCGAAGGGGATAGAGACTGATGTGAACTAACTTTCAACTGGCCAAAGATCATCAAAAATAAGAATTTAGCAATTTGTATGGGGTGCTACTGAAGAAGAAAGTCATCCTTACAGTAAATGGCAGGGTATTAGTCAGGGAGAGGTGTGAAAAGATGAGTTCAATGGTCTGCTAATTTTATCAAATGGCAGTTTTTAAAACGTGTTCTGAAGGAAGTGTTGCAAGAGTTTCCCAGAGTGATAAAGTACAGTTGTGTACACCTACCATAAATGTAGATGTCCGAGTGTATTCACTGTTGCAGTCATTACATTAGGGTAATCTGCTGGCAGGTTGCCCTCAGTCGGCCTGATTAACAAAGTCTTGGATCCTGCGTCAGTTGCTGTCCCTTCTTCCATGACGTCAGGTCATCAGGGGTATAAAACATGCAGCAGACGCCATTACATCAGTTTTTTTTGCCCCAGATGTCAGATGCCCCCAAATGGGGAGCAAAATATATATATATATATATATATATATATATATATATATATATATATATATATATATATATATATATATACATATAATTAGAAACACAAAAATATACCTCCAAACAAAAGCAAATACACCAAAAAGGCTTTTAAGCATAATAAAAGAAAGAAGAGGTATAGTAAAAGAAAAACAGGGGGCTGGAGGGAGGGTAACCAGGACTGCAACAGTGAATACACTTGAATATCTACATTTATGATAAGTGTACACAACTGTACTATGTTTATCGTGTTTCACTGTTGCAGTCATTACATTTAGGTAGATTCCCAAAGCTAAGGTTGGGAGGATGGATTTATACAGCATTAGGACCAGCTATAAGGCCCTGCAAAACAGCAGTGGCAAAGCCAGATCTGGATTTAGAGAAAATTGGTAAGTAATAATGCTTGGTGAAAGTATGAACTGAACTCCAGGTAGCAGCTTCTAGAATATCCCTGGTAGGAACACCTCTGAGAAAGGCTGCTGAAGTAGATGCAGCCCTGGTGGAATGAGATCTGATCCCCTGGGGGATAGGTTTTCCATGGTGCTTATAACAGAAATGAATATAATAGCTTATCCATTTAGAAATAGTTTGCTTTGAAATAGCCTTCTCCTCTACCCCTGCAGCAAATGCTACCAGCAGTTGTTAAGATTTTCTTCGAGATTTAGTCCTGTCCAAGTAGAATCTAAGTTGTCTGTGTACATCCAATGAATGCAGAATCCGCTCTCCCTTGTTCTGTGGATTGGGAAAGAAAGTTGGCAAATGAATGGACTGATTAAGAGCCACACTGGATACCACCTTGGGCATGAATGATAGATTGATCCTGAGTGACACCCTGTCCCCATGAAAGATGATGAAAGTCTCCACTGCCATAAGGGCCTGTAATTCAGATATCCTTCTAGCTGAAGTGACTGCTAAAAGGAAGGCTGTTTTCCAGGAAAGAAATTTTAAGTCTGCAGTTGCAGCTGGCTCGAAAGGAGGTAGAGTGAGTTTCTCCAATACAAAGTTAAGGTCCCAGGCAGGGGTTGAAGCTCTCCTGGGTGGTCTCAAGTTTTTGGCCCCGCTAAGATACTGCTTTAGAAGAGGATGAGAGAAGAGGGGGGGGGGGGTTGTGTTGTAATGAGCTGAAATGGCTGAGGCATGGATTTTTATGGAAGAAAAAGACAGGCTCTTGTGAAGCATCTCAGTTAAGTATTGCAAAATCTGAGGTAAATTGGGGACTGCTGTGCTCATCCCCTTGAGACTGATTCCAGGCACAGAATATTTTCCATTTGTCAGCATATAATTTTCTAGTACAAGGTCTTCTCGCCTCCAAAATGACATCCATCACAGGTTTGCTGAGGGATGCTAAGGGTGAATTTAAGTGATTAGCCAAGCTGCAAGATTCAATGTTTGGAGCTGAGGGTGCAGAATTTGCTACTCCTGCTGAGACAGTAAGAAAGGTGTCTGAGGCAGGTGCCATGGAGAAATGTGTGACACACTGTGCAGGAGTGGGTACAAGTGTTGGCGAGGCCAGTCTGGAGCAATCAAAATCATTTTTGGTCTGTCCTGTTTGACATTTAGTAGAACTTTGGAGAGCAAAGGCAGAGGGGGAAAGGCATAGACTGATAGGTTTTTCCAGCTGAAGGACAGAGCATCCACTTTCCAGGCTTTTCTGTGATGAGTTCTTGTGCAAAATTTATCCAACTGGTAGTTCTGGGGTGAAGCAAAAAGATCTATGTCTGGGCTCCCCCATTTGTGTGTCAACATGTTGAAAATCCGTGGTTCCAGTTTCCATTCGTGAGGTTCCATGAAATTTCTGCTTAGTTCGTCTGCCAGAACATTCTGCTTTCCTGGCCGGAATTGAGCTTGTAGTTGTACTTGGTAGCTCAAGGCCGTGTTCCACAATGCCATGGCTAGTCTGCAGAGGGGGTAGGAATGTGTACCCCCCTGCTTGTTTATGTACCACATAACCATGGTGCTGTCCATCTTTATCAGTAATTGTCCTGGATGAAGGTAGTCCTTGAAGGCTGTCAGTGCATTCTGTACAGCTAGCATTTCTTTTTGATTGATATGAAGGTGCATTTAATTTGGGCTCCATTTGCTCTGAATGCACTTCCCTGCCAGATGAGCCCCCCATGCATAGTCTGATGCATCTGTAGTTAGGGTTTGGGTGGCAGGGGGTGGTGTGAATGGCAGTCCCTTGTTTTGGTGGCAAGCCTCTGCCCACCATAGGAACTCTAGGTGCAGGCAAGGTATGATAGGAATCATTGTTTCCAGGCTGTGACAATGTTGACTCCATAAACTTTTTAAGTACCACTGAAGTTTCCTCATATGCAGTCTTGCATATGGAATTAAAAGAATGCAGGAGGCCATGAACCCCAAGGCCTGCAGTATTTGCCTTGCAGATAGCAGGGTTTTTGTGGCCACCTGTTCGAAGTAAGTCACTAAATGAATTTGCTTTTCTGGCATAAGGAAAGCCATATGGGCAGTTGTATTCAAGCTTGCACCCAGGAATGTAATTTTTTGAGAGGGTACCAATTGAGATTTCTTTTCGTTTATGGTGTACCCTAGACAGGTTAGAACTCTTTTTACAAACGCCAGATATTTTAGAAGAATGGCCTGTTTTTCTGCCTGAATTAGACAATCGTCCAGGTATGGATATATTTGAATATTTCTTTGCCTGCAAAATGCAATTACTGAAGCCAGGCACTTTGTGAATACCCTGGGCGCAGTAGACAAGCCAAAGGGCAGTGCAGAGAACTGATAATGAATGCAGCCTGCTTTGAAGCATAGGAATATTCTGCAAGATTCCCTGATTGGGATATGCAGGTAAGCCTCTTTTAAGTCGAGAGTTGCCAACCAGGCATCCTTGCTTAACATAGGAAGTAACTGGTGAAGAGTCAGCATCTTGAATTTTGGAATGTCCAGAAAGGTGTTTAGAGTAGACAGGTCCAGAATTGGACGCCATGATTTGTCTTTTCTGGGTACCTTCGTCTTCTGGTACTAACTGAATAGCCCCCATGTTTAGGAGGGAAAGTACTTGTTTCTGAGCCTCTGCCCACTGATGTGGGGGCAGGTCTGGCCACCTGTTTGGAGTTGGCAGCATATGGAAATGAAATCTGTATCCTTGGGACACTATATTTAAAACCCATTTGTCCTGGGTTATCAGTTGCCAGTTTCTTGAATAAAGAGCCAGTTTTCCTCCCAAAGGGAAGGCTAAGAGGTAAGTGCTTGGTAATTTCAAAGGGAAGTCATTGACACTGTTTACCATAGGGTGCTGCCTTGTTGTTTTCATATTTGGAAGTGGAAGCACCCCGTTGCTTAGTTCTGAAAGTCCCTTAGGACTGAAACCTGGTGGTTTTGGAATGTCTGGGTTTGGCCGTAGTGGCTCTGGAAGGAGCTGGAAAGGACCAGTTCTTAGTAGGCCAATGCCTACTAAATCTAGGAGGTTGCACTTGTAAGAAATCTTTCACAGTTTGCATATATTTAGCTTCATCTTCCATCTTTTTTAGAACTTCTTCAGCCTTATTGCCAAATAAGCGATCCTGCTGTAAAGGAGCATCCAAAAGTTTTGTTTTAACATGATCAGGCAGAGATTGCTCCTTAAGCCAAGCATGCCTTCTAAGCGCAGACCCAGTAATGGCAGCCCTACAAGAGGCCTCTAAAGAATCAAAACCACATTGCAAAGTATGTTTGCCAACTTGTTCAGCTGAATGCAATAAATCCTGCAAATCTTTATTCTCCACACAGTCAGAAATCAACATCATTTTCTGTTTAAGCAGTCCCATGATATGCTGTTGATATTTTAGCATATGGAATTGACAGTTTAAAGCCCTGATTACTAAGGCTCCATCCAACACCCTGGAGTCTCTATCAGAAGGGGTAGGATTTTTAGCAGTAGAAGCATTAATGACCTTGGGCCCTAAGAAATGGTCTCAGGGTCCGCAACAGAATTTTTGAAAAGGAATTTGTGGGACTCAGGAAACCTGTAGTACCTGTCTGGTTTGCTAGGGGCTGGAGGCAAGGAATCAGGGGTCATACTGGATTCCGAAAAACATCATCAACAATATCTAGTACAGGAGGTACAGCCAAAGGCCTATGCTGTGGAAGAAGAAGGAAATCCCCAAGCCTCTTTTTGGATTCAGAGAAATCCTGACTTTCCCAGTGGAAATGTTCCCTTAAGGTATGTAAATTTTCCCCAAAAGAGAAATCCTCAGGCGGAGAAGCAGAGGGAATGGAATCCTCAGCATCAGAGTCCTCATAAGTAGGTATGGACAAATCCAGATCATTAGAAGAGTCAGAAGAAACAGAGTCCTGTTCAGAAGATTCATAGTCAAATTCAATCCTAGGCCTCTTGGGGGGGGGGTTTGACTACCCCTGATTACAGTAATTAAATCTTCAGCCGTTTTGATCATTTGTTTTTTAGGCATAGGGGCCTGAACATGTGGCCTGAGCATCGTTTTTTTAGACATAGATCAAGATTTAGGCCTTAGCACTGAAGTTGGAGTCGGTTTAATATGCAAGTCTGTAAGCCTGAATACACCCTCAGAAGCCGGTGCCTGCTCAGCAGCTCCCGATCCATCCAACGCAGAGACATCGGCGGGTTCCATATTTGAAGCATCTCGCGGCATACCGGACTTCGAATGGGTCTCAGTAGAGGCCTGCGAATCAAAAGTAGCGGGTATCAGGGGCTGCGAAAGCGCATCACTGAGTACCGGCGAACTGGCGACTGGCTTAGGAGAAGCGTCGTCGGCAGTTTTGGACTTCAACGGCCTGTCTGTCTTTTTCTTTGCGTTTCTTTTGGTATTCCGGTAGTCAGGTGGCTAACCGACATCATTTCTGGATAATTAAACCGAAAACCAAAACATTTTTAAGCAAAAATGTATCGATGGCAGATAGTGCACTGATTAAATAAAGCACAAAACCAACAGCAAGGTACGTCGTGGTCAGGGCCTAGGCAAGGAATACAGTACAAATGAAAATCATTATGAGGTATTTGCTTCCCACAAGTAATACAATTATTAACTTTTACTGACATCAGAAAGGAGCAAGAAAAAGTTTCCCCAACGGGGTACTTTGCTTTAAGTTGAAGACTTTGGTTCTGAAACTCAAAAATGAAAATTTCAGGAGTCGGCCGACCAGCACTTGCAAACTGCTTCTGCTTCGGGCACCGCGCAGCAAGAAAGACTGATGTAATGGCGTTGACTGCATGTTTTATACCCCTGATGTCATGGATGAAGGGACAGCAACCGATGCAGGACCAAGACTTTGTTAATCAGTCCGACTGAGGGCAACCTGCCAGCAGATTACCCTAATGTAATGACTGCAATAGTGAAACATGACGAACATCAGACATGGAATATTCAACCATGGATAAAAGCACAGTTTCAGAAATTACTTGGCAAAATTCGAGGTAGACATTTTTGGTGACTTCGTACAAGAATTTAAATCGAGTGAGGAGTTTTTGAATAGTGATATCAGTGTGTTTTTTGTAACGTAACAAATGGGTCTAAATTAATCCCTAGGCATTGGTACCTCTCTTTTGGGATACTGTTATTCCAAAGATTAGACAGCCGTTAAAGAATTACTCTTGTGTGTAAACCTGTAGTTGTTGTTTTACTAATATTTAGTATTAAGCCCATTGAGGAGTGGCGACTACATAGGGTCTTAGACAGAAACACCTGGCAGATAGAACACTGCATATGATCGTGTGAAGTATCCAAACAAGAGAGACACTGGTCATGACTGTCTTTATGAGGAATCTACCTTTCTGGATCACATGAACAGAATAACAAGCAATACGAAAACAAAGAGAAGAAACCCCAACAGGGCATTTATCTGAAAAATGGCTAGCAATGGTTCTGACTGCTTGCATCTGCACGTCATCTTTATGCCCTATGCAGTACATAGGGAGCATATGTGTGATATATGGTACCTATAAGAGCTGAAGGCTTTGGTATACTGGTCGAATGTTGGGCTGCCTTTGGCAGGAAATCCCTAAGGTGAAGAATACTGCAACAGTGATATGGAAGGACATATTTTATGTATAACCTCAAAAGACAGTCATTATTTCTTTTTTTTTTTTAAAACAAGAAACATCTTTATTAAATTATCATGTATGACAATAGCCAGGTTACTGTTATATAAATGACAATAAACCATAACGACACAATCTCAGTTGCAAATATTATGCATTCCAAATTGTGCCGAGACAACTGTAGCTGCAAACATTATACATCACTTTTAACATATCCAATCACTGTTAGTCAGCCATTACATAGCTCATTCAAATCCTGCCTTTTTTTAAACCTCGTTCCTCCTCTACATATATTGATCCCTAAGTTCCCATTTTTTCCTATGTAATCTGCTCCTATCCTTTTCTAAAGATCCCAGTTCCGGTTGTTTTAACTCTGTTGCTATCTATTAAAATTGGTTTAGGCTTTGATTTCCATTTTCTAGCAATAGCTTTTTTGGCAGCCATCATAATAAAGCTCAGCAAGGCCTTACTATGTCTAGGCAATTCCGAGTTTGTATCACAGCTTAAAAAATCATTTCCGTAGTTACTCCAATTTGCTCACCCAATATCTCTGACAGAGCAGTCTGTAGGGCATCTTTAAAGTCTACCAACTAATTACACTCCCAGAAAGTATGTTCCCAGTTACTTCTTTCTGCCCAATCACACCTCCAACATTTGCTTTCTACCTGAGAAAAGATTCTTTGAAGTCTCCTTGGGGTATAAAAATACCTATGTAAGCACTTCCAGGCAAAAATATAAAACTTCTAGACTTTGTTGCGTATTTGGAGTCATTATTTCTTCTTTTTTAAAGAAGCCTTAGTAGATTACCTTAATTTACTTGGAGACATTTCAACAAAGCTTTTACTACTACCTCTTCTAGGTCATCAACAAGTGAACAATTAGGACTGAATTTTGTTAATTACTCCCCTCCAAAGTTCAATGGAGGAATAAAGCTCTGTCTATGACCCAGACAACCTGATTTTGAGTAGCAGATCAGGTGCTGCAGCAACAGGGAAAAAAGGGAGAGGACAGCAGTGAGTGCCTCACTTTGGCTCATCAATTCCACGGTGGTGGGGTGGTGGTGGTTTGGCTTGCTTCAACACTGGATCCCATAAAAGGATCTTGTAAAAGTGGGGCAGTGTGGATTGCTAGGCTCCTGCCAGCAAATGGATATCAGAGTTCTACACCTGCTCTAGGCAGCCAAAATCAGTGTTATTGAGCCCAAGGTACAGAACATTAAAATAAGCCAGTCAGGTAAGATACTAGAGCATGTATGACTTGTCTGAGATCAAAACATAGGATGAGATGTTTTATCCAGGAAATGTTGCTTAAAATTAAAGTGTTAGGATGTTATTACAGCTTAAACCTGCTCCTTGAATGTAATAAAATGAGGGGGGCAGAGGCTTGACACATGCAAGAGCCTAATAATCAAATGCTTCATATTTTGACCAGATTTGACATAAGTTGATTATGACTCATCCAATCAAGGCAGTTATCTAAATATTGCTCATAAAGTAGAAAAACCTAATATTTGTTCTGGAGTGTAACAGACAGACATCTGGATATCCACCAGTAGGTGGGTTAATGGTGTTGGTGTTTGCACAAGCAAGGTGCAGGGTTTGAGTCTCACAAGGGATAACAATTAAGCTAAAAAAATGGCTTCAAGGGCACAGTTGCAGTACTAACCTATGAACCTATGAACAGTATCTGTGGTACATAATACCTACCAATTCCAGTAATGCAGTTTCTGAAATAAAAGTATACATAACACAAAGAGAAAAAAGCCCGTATCAAACCCAGTGCATGTCCACAGCTCATGGGATGCAGTAAAGATATGTTTTTGGTTAAAAGAACTTGCTGGTTGCAGCTTGAAAGCTAACAGAGTACTAGAGTGCTGTGGATGTAAACACAAAGTTCACAGGACGCTGATAAGGGTCAGAAGTCAGCAGTATCAAAAGCTAGACGGCAATGATGGAAAACAACATATGACCCCTTGCTAACATGAACTCTATGCATACAAGGGGTAAACTGAGACTGCTAGTAATCCAAAAAAGATTAGCAGCCAAGCAGGAATCCAACTCAGTGTAAACTACTTTTTCAATAACCTTACCTAAAAAAGGAATGTTTTGAGATTTGAATGTTGGGAGGCATTGTGAGGATAGGGGTAACTAAAGCCACTTTCAAAACAGCTGGAAAAATCCCAGTCCTTAAAATGGGTTGCACTACCTGGAAAATAAAGGACCTAGAGATTCTTGAGAAGATGTTTCCAAGCTAATAGGTGCAGCATCCAGCCAATGGTGAGATATTAAGGTGAAGCCACGTTTGTGGTCTCAGCAAAGCACATCAGTGAAAGCCAGGAGCATCCAAGTGTCCATCAGTTGTAAGGGAAGGGTATTCCCAAGCAAGACAAGCTTAACCTAAAAGAGTACAGAAGCACTCGCACATTCTAAGGCAGTAAAAACCTCTGAGCCACCAAGCAGACTTTGCTGCAGTGCATCTTAAAGGTCTGGACCATCTGTGTTGGGCAGTTCATTAAGGAGATCGCGAGTTAAAACTGGGCTTTTGTTTTAGGAAGTTATAGCTGCAGAACAGGTAGTCATCATCAAGTTGTCTTGAACCCCTCCATTTTATGTTCCTGCCTCTAATACTACCGCTTTAGCTCGCACAAGGTATAATCATGCCATCACCTGGGAGTCATAATAGGGTCAAGTCATACACGAAGTACAGCACGATGAGTTACTGCACTTCGGACAGCCATAGCACAGGTCTCCAGAAGTCCATCCAGGTCATTGGTACTGTTCTCCCACAAGAACTGGGCATGAAGAGGTCTCTGGCTACTACTTAAAAGATTACGTACAAAGATATTTTACCATTTCCTTTTGCTGTAATTAAACTTTAGTCAGGTAAAGCAGGCTTTCTGATTCTAAAATAAAGGTTTTATTTTACCTATTTCCATACGTATATATGTTTGTTTGTTTTTTAAGTTTAATAAGACTGTATTTGTATTTAATTTATGCCAAGCAGCTTTCAGTTGCATTTTGACTCCATGTCACCTGGTCCCACCTGTTGATGGTGCTGCTGTGGGGGAGGGTGTCCGTAGAAGGTAGGAGAGTCTTTGATAGTCTGAAGTAGCATTAGTTCAGCAATGTGACACAGAAAGCAGCATAATCAGTCAGTCAGACAATAAATTATTTATTTGTATTTTATTGCTTTTGTTTACTGGGAAAATCCAACTGGGCACAAGTCCCACTTTCAGTGAAGGCCCGGGGAGAAATGCTCCATTTTACAGTATGAGTAGAAGGCAGTTATACAACATTTACATAATAAATGTACATACATACATAAACTAGTAATGATATGACAGTTGATCAAAAATAATAAATGTACAAATATAGAATGGTAAATGAACATACACAGAACTGTAATGATATGAGAGTTAATGAAAACATGACAGTTAAATGAAAAATACAGTAAAATATTAGCTAATATCAAGCTTATAAGAGTGCCTAGTTACTTTCAAATGGAATCAGCTATAAATAGGCATTACGTAGGAGACAGTGAAGTAATTATTGGATGAAGATGGTTTCAGATATGAAGGAGTATTAAGGAGGTCCAGGTAAAAGGGAAACAGGTATAGAAGTAGAGAGGGGTAGATGATAATCAGACAGTTAGAGATTGTGGAGAAGTAGCTGTATTATGGCCAGTTACATTAGAGTGGTGACAGTAAGGGTTTGGAGATTATCCAGGAACATCACATGTACAGAGCTGGCAATTTAGTAGGAAGGACTTTAGTTGAGTTTTAATGTAACAAAAAGTAAACTGAACAGAATAAGATTCCTTATAAAGTGTATACTGCATGTCATACAGTATAATACAACAGATGGAAAGTACAGTTTTGTACCTACCATAAATGTAGATGTTCGAGGATCCACATTGCTGCAGTCCTAACTATTGGGTAGTCCGCTGTCCAGTCGGCCCGAATACCAAAGTATATGGCTGACGTCGGTCAGGGCGCATTAGACTGACGTCAGTACGTCAGGGTACTAATGCGCATGACCGACGTCATATCCTCAGTCTTTTCTTGCCCCAGATGTCAGAAGACCCTGAAAAGATAAGGCCAAAACCAAAAACTCCAAACATACCTGCACCAAAAATATGTACAATATATACAAAATTACTAGAATATAACCTCACCTACACAACCACCCCTAAACACAGAGGGGAAGGAGGGAGGGTAAATTGGACTGCAGCAATGTGGATCCTCGAACATCTACATTTATGGTAGGTACAAAACTGTACTATGTTCTTCATTCCACATTGCTGCAGTCCTAACTATTGGGTAGAATCCCAAAGCAGAGGTAAGGGAGGCTGGCAAATCATAAGGAAGCAGGAACTGACAACATGCCTTGCAAAATAGCTGTGGCAAAACCAGCCCTAGATTTAGAGTAGAGAGGAAGGTGATAATGCTTAGAGAAAGTATGCACTGAACTCCAAGTAGCTGCCTCCAAAATATCCTTAGTTGCCACCCCCCTTAGAAATGCTGTTGAAGTGGCAGTAGCCCTAGTGGAATGAGGCCTAATCCCAACTGGAATCTCCTTGCCATGATGGGAATAACAAAATGCAATGCAAAACCCAATCCACCTAGAAATAGTTTGTTTTGACACAGGCTTGCCCTGCGAACCCAAAGCAGAAGAAACAAACAACTGCTGAGACTGCCTAAAATCCTTAGTCCTGCTCAAATAATAACGCAACTGCCTGTGTACATCTAAAGTGTGCTAAATCTTTTCCCCTTTATTTTGAGGATCTGCATAAAAAGTAGGCAAATGAATAGTTTGGTTTAAAGCCACACTAGAAACCACCTTAGGCATAAAGGAAGGATTAGTACGTAATGATACCCTATCCTTATGGAAAATCAAAAAAGGCTCAACCGCCATAAGGGCCTGCAATTCAGAAACCCTTCTTGCAGAAGTAATGGCCAACAAAAAAGCAGTCTTCCATGATAAGTATTTCAATTCAGCAGTAGCCGAGGCTCAAAAGGTTGTAGAGTAAGTTTCTCCAACACAAAATTGAGATCCCAAGCAGGAGTAGGAGCTCTACGTGGGGGCCTTATATTCTTTGCCCCTCTAAGAAATTGCTTGAACAAAGGATGCGAAAACAATGGTGGGTCACAATCATAGTGAGCTGAAATTGCTGCAGCATGAATCTTAATGGAAGAGAAAGACAAACCTTTGTCCAATAACTCAGTAAGATATTGAAGAGCCACACTCAAATTAGGCTCAGAAATCTCCAAATTGTTTGCTGCACTCCAAAATAAAAATCTCTTCCATTTTTCTGCGTACACTTTCCTTGTACTAGGTCTCCTGGCTTCCATAATCACATTTAAAACTTGTTGAGGAAGTTGAGACCTGCTGTCTTTCAAAACAGAATATGCCAGGCTGTTAGATGAAGAGAGTGAAGCTTGACATTGAGCAGGTGACCGTCCCTCTGAGACAACAGGTGTGGAATCAAGGGTAAAGGCCATGGAGGCTTCCTTACCAGACTCCTCAGTAATGGGTACCAGTGCTGTCGAGGCCAATCTGGAGCTATTAAAATCATCCTTGGCTTGTCTTGTCTGACCTTTAGAAGCACCTTTGGGAGAAGAGGCAGAGGGGAAAAGCATACACATGAAGATTTTTCCAACTGAAAGAAAGAGCATCCACTTTCCAAGCTGTGTGATGAAACCTCTTTGTGCAAAACTTTGACAGCTGGTGGTTTAGTGGAGAAGCGAACAGATCTATGTTTGGAGTTCCCCATGACACTGTCAATTTTTGAAATACATGAAGATCCAGTTTCCACTCGTGGGGATCCATGATTTGTCTGCTTAACACATCTGCTAAGGAGTTCTGTGCTCCCGGCAGAAACCTTGCCTGAAGAGTTAGTTGCAAGCTGAGCGCAGTCTCCCATAAAATCATTGCTTGCCTGCACAATGGGTAAGAATGTGTTCCCCCTTGTTTGTTGATGTACCACATGACAGTTGTGTTGTCTGTTAGAATCAACACCTGCCCTGGAAGAAGTAACTCCTTGAAAGCCATTAATGCAAACTGGACTGCTAACATCTCTTTCATGTTGATATGTAGATGCTGTAGTCTGGCAGGCCACTTGTCTTGTATCCACTTTCCATTTAGATGAGCTCCCCAAGCAATGTCTGAGGCATCTGTCGTTAGAATCTGACTCGCCTCTGGCCGGGTCACAGAGAGTCCCTTGTTTAGGTGACATTCCTGAGCCCACCACAAAAATTCCTTTTGAATGCAAGGTATTATTTGAATGACAGTGTCCAAATCCTGGCAGTGCTGTGTCCATACATTTTGAGATACCATTGCAGCTTCCTCATATGCAGTTTGGCATTGGGAAGCACCAGAATACAAGATGCCATGAACCCTAAGGCTTGAAGGACTGTCCTTGCAGTCAGCCCGGACTGAAGAGATAGTTGATGGAAGTAACTGGAAAGATTCTTTTGTTTGTCCGGGGTTAAAAAGGCCATCTGGGCTGCTGTATTCAGTCTCACACCCAGAAAGCACATGTCTTGAGAGGGTACTAGACTGGACTTTATTTCGTTCACAGAATACCCTAGGCATCTTAGCACTGCTATGACATAATCCAAATGCTGTAGAAGGACTCCCTTTTCTTGAGCTAGAATCAGGCAGTCGTCCAAGTAAGGATAGATTTGAATTCCTTTTAGCCTGAAGTAAGCTATCACTGGAGCCAGAACCTTTGTGAATACTCTGGGCAGTGGATAAGCCAAAGGGCAATGCAGAGAACTGATAATGAGAATTTCCAGCTCGAAAACGCAGATACTTCCTGCAACTTAGTCTTATAGGCACATGAAGGTAAGCTTCCTTGAGATCTAAAGTTACCATCCAGTGATCTTTGCCCAGCAGAGGTAAAAGCTGTTGTAACGTCAACATTTTGAACTTGGGAATGTCCAGATAAGTGTTGAGGATAGATAAATCCAAAATTGGTCTCCACGTGTTCCCCTTTTCGGTACTAGGAACAGGCGAGAATAAAATCCTAGGCCCCTTTCTGGCACAGGAACTGGCTGAATGGCCCCTATTTGGAGCAACAGAGAAATTTGCTTGTGAGCCTCTTTTCTTTGTAGAGGAGGAATGTCTGGCATGCCTTTGAAAGGAGGCAAGGTATGGAAATAAAACCTGTAACCGTGGTGAATGATATCCAGAACCCATCTGTCTTGGGTAATTAAATCCCAATTTTCTTTGAAAAGAGACAGCCTTCCTCCCAAAGGTGCTGCCAGGCGAGAATGTACTGGCAGCTGAAAAGGCAGGTCATTGGGTCTGCTTACGAAAGGACTGACCCCTGCCCTCACCAGAAGTCTGAGCAGGGGAACTCCTGTCCTAGGCCTAAAAGAACCTTGAGCTCTGCCCCTACCACGTCTAGACCTACCCCTAGACTGGGAATCATAAGCAGGATAAGTCCATCCCTTAGTAGGCCAATTTCAACTAAACTCGGAGGCTGCACCTGCAAAAATCCTTAACAGTTTGCATAGACTTAGCCTTGTCCTCCATTTTCTTTAAAACTGCTTCCACAGGCGAACCAAACAACACATCAGACTGCAAAGGAGCATCCAAAATCCTTGTTTTAACATGCTCAGCTAAATTCTGATCTCTCAACCAGGCATGCCTACGAAGAACAGAACCAGTGGCAGCCACCCTCGAGGAGGCCTGCACAGCATCAAAACCACACTGCAAGGAATGTTTACCCACCTGTTCAGACACATGAACTAAATCCTGCAACTCTTTACACTCAATACCTTCAGCCAGAGCATCCACCTTAGATTTCAATTGTGAAAGGAGGTAATTCTGATATTTTAACATGTGAAACTGACAATTCAATGCCCTCATGGCTAAAGTGGAAGAAGTATACACTTTCTTTCCCCATCTATCCAAAGCCCTTGCCTCTTTATCAGGAGGAACAGGATTTTTAACAACAGAGGCCTTCACCCCTTTAGGCCCCTGAGAGACAGTTTCCGGGTCTGCCCTAGGACTCTTAAAAAGATACTTATGAGCCTCAGGCACCCTATAGTACCTATCCGGTTTAACTGGGGCAGGAGGCAAAGAATCAGGATTCAGGGAAGCCTCTGCAAAAACATCTTCCACCACATTCAGAACAGGAAGTATAGCTAAAGGCCTATGCTGGGGTAAAAACAAGAATTCCCTAAGCCTCTTCCTGGAATCAGAGAAATCTTGACCTTCCCATTTAAAATGCTCCCTCATGGAATGCAGAGTCTCTGAAAATGAAAAATCCTCAGGAGGAGAAGCTGAAGGAGTAGAATCATCCACATCAGAATCAGAATAAGGAGGATACTCCTGCAAGTCTTCAGCCGAAGACTCAGAAGCCTCGAACAGTGCTCAAAACTCTCAAACTCAGGTTCCACCCTAGGCCTCTTATCAGGAGGGGGCATAGAACCTCTAATCATAGTAATCAAATCCTCTGCCATTTTAAGCATATGTTTCTTAGGCAAAGACCCTGAAGCACTAGGAGAAACCCCCACTGAAGCTACACTAGGCCTGCCTCTCAAAGAAGCCTTGGAAACAGAGGAGGAGGCCCTAACCACCTTAGGAAGAGAGGGAAGAACAGCCACCTGAGAAGCCCCTCAGCCTGGCCTACTTCCTGAGAGGATACATCCTGTAACAATAAAGTCTCTCCCTGAGACTCCAAAGAAACATCTGGCAGAACCTCCGGCTCCACTGAGCCTTCTAAAGAACCGGCGTCAGGGACTGTCGGTTCTTCCACTCTAGGCTTTGCTGCTTTATCCTTGCGCTTTTTGCCCGAAGCCGGCGTCGGGGCATCCCACGGCATTTTATAATTACAACGCTTCCCAAAACTAACCTGGCACAGTCTAACCTTCTCTTAATAGTGCGTTTGTTAAATCTAGCACAAGAGCGGCATCCAACAACGTCGTGCTCAGGCCCTAAACAAGGTATACACAAAGTATGGTAATCCCTATGAGGTATCTGTTTCCCACAAGAAATACAGTTATTCACTTTTTCTGACATCCGGTTAAATACTGAGGCAAGAAAAACCAAAATATTCCCCAACGGGGTACTTAGCCAACTTTGATTCGGTCTGAAACTCTGACTTCAGAAACTTTCAGAACGCCAACCTGCACTCGCAAAATTGCTTCTGCATCGGACCATGCGGCAAAAAAGACTGAGGATATGACGTCGGTCATGCGCATTAGTACCCTGACGTACTGACGTCAGTCTAATGCGCCCTGACCGACGTCAGCCATATACTTTGGTATTCGGGCCGACTGGACAGCGGACTACCCAATAGTTAGGACTGCAGCAATGTGGAATGAAGAACATCAGTGTAATAAATGGTTGTCTGTCATGGAAAAATCACAAAACTACAGGTATTAGGAATCATTTCAGTGATATCCCAGCAGCAAAGTGTGCCTGTATGTCAGAGATGATATCTAAAATTTGGAATCTCCTTTTTCCTCAAATCTTAATTTTACCATAAGGCAAAGGATCAAGAAATAAAGAAGTTAGCTGAACTTCATCGGTTCATAGCAGGCTACTAGGCTAATGGCCCTAGAGCCCTTACAATCCTACCCACATTTATCCAGTTGCCCCATTTGCCGATGGTTAGCTGAGTGAAGTTTGCAGAGATAAGGGTCTATGGTAGTTAATACGGACTTCCTCTATCCAAGAGGACATGGGTGCCAACACAGGAGTCAATTTGCGGTCACCCATCTATTGATCTAGGCTGCATTTGAAGAGGGTCAGGGAGGGGTCCTGTTTTACATGAATTGGAAGCTTGTTCCAGAGAAGTGGCAGTCTCTGGGAGATGCATCTCTCCCTCTCCAACATGACCTGTTCATGTCAGAGGCTAGGTTAAGATCACTGGAGCGAGTGACCCTTCTGCAGTTTAATTTATGAATGTGTAGCATTTCCATCAGGGCTGGGTCAGAGACTGCCCTGTAAGCCAGGACAGGTCACCCCTTCGCAAACTGTAGTTGTCAGAATACAATGATGGGAGTTTCAGTCTTTCCGCATAAGCATAAGACTTGTTTTGTGCACCCTGTAACTTCTTGCTGAGAAATCTCTGTGGTCTCTCCAATTGTTGCAGGAGTCTAGTGAGATGCATGCAAAAGAGGGTATTGTACTGAATTATTGGTCTGATGATGGCTGAGTATAATGGAATTACAACATCTTTAGATCTAAATGTGATGCCTTTACTTATAAGATATGCCACATAGAAGGATTTCCTTACTACTGTGGATACGTGGTGGTCAAGGTTCAGAATGCTATCAACCTGAGAACCCAGATTACATACCACTGAGTTTACACTTTGGGGGGGGGGTGCTGTCTGTAATGTAATTATCAGGGATGTCAGCTTTCCCAAAGGGAATAATAATGCATTTTTTTGCATTTAGCTTTAATCTGTGGCTTTGCCACCAATCATTTGTCTGCATTAACCCTGTCTGTAGTATATTAACATTGTTCGGGGACTTGATGATTGCTCCCAGTTTGCAATCATCAGTGAACTTGATCAGCCACAAGCCATCCATGTTTGTCTGCACTTCTGAGAAATAAATTCCGAATAGTAAGGGGCCCAGCACAGAGCCCTGTGGTACACCATTGGTGACTGGTCTTTTGCTAGAGGTGAAGTCACCCACTTTGACAGTGTGTGTCCTGTCAGTAAGCCAGTTGGCTACCCATCTGGTAATGCAGGAGTTAAGTCCCAGTTGGGAGAGTTTCTCTGTAACACCTGAGTAAAGGATTGTGTCAAATGCCTTGGCTAGGTCAAGATAGGTGGTATGCACTCTTTCCCTCATCCAGGGCCTTGGTGATTTTCTCGAAGAAGTCAATCATATTTAAAAGGCATGACTTACCCTTAACGAATCTGAACTGGGTTGGGTCCAGAGTTTGCAGATTACCTTGCAGATGCTGCTAGTTACCATTATGGGCTTATAATTCCCAGGGTCAGTTAATGGTCCCCCTCTGTGTACAGGGATTACTGCTGCTGTCGTCCATTCTGCAGGAACATAGCCAGTTAGCAGGCTTTGGTTAAACAGAGATCCAAGTGGGTCCGCTAGGTCATATTTTAAGTTGTTTAAAAGGCAACCCGGGATGTTGTCTGGTTCAACTGATGCCATGTTTTTGGCCTTGGAGAGCACCGAGATGACCTACTCTCTTGAGATAACAGGCTGAGGAATGGTGGCAGGCAAACTTTGGGAGATGACTGGAGAGGATGGGGGGGTGAAGTTTTCTCCAAATCTGACAGCTAAAAGGTTGGCTATTATCTCCGATTGAGTATGGATGATGCCACCACAAGCAGTTCAGCACATAGCTGGGTATTCCCTTTTAGATTTCAGACACAGTTAAAGAATGCCGAGTGAAGAATGCCGAGTGATTATAATTTGCTACGGAGACCATTTTTGCTTCATAATTAGCTTTGGAGGACTAGACAGGATCACTAATTTGTTTGTTTAATCTACAGAGAGATTTCTTCCCCTGCTGAGCCAGTTCCCTCTTGTTCTTTGGACATTAGCTTCTTTTGTATAGCCTGTTTATACTAATCCAGTCATGTACAGCTGATTCTATACAACTGCTTAAGTGGTTATAAAGGACATTGGTATAAACCTCTGCATGGAAGTCCATGTTATCTGCATTCAAGGGGGCTTTGAAATGTCTTATACCATCATTTAGTAGGAGGTAATTTGTCTTTGAAAAACTCTTAACAGTTGATGGGGTATCTAGTCTTATAATTACATCAAACGATACTGATTTATGATCTGATTTTACTAGGGAAGACATCACATGGGGGGGGGAGTGATGCTCTCTCATGTTAGTGAGTACTATGTCCAGGACATTTGTGAGTACTATGTCCAGGACATTTGAGCCACTTGTGGGTGTGCTGACTAGTTGTTCCACAGCATTTGCATTGACAAAGTCCAAGAACCTCTGAACCAGCATGTTTGTGGTCATGTATGTTTCCCAGTCGATGGTAGATAATTAAAATCACCCATAAGTAAGGTGTTGGGCTGTATGATAAGTGACTCCAGTAAGTCTATGTATGCTGTATGCTTTTCCTGTTTCATGGTGGGGTACCTATAGCTAGCTATGATGTTGTAGGATGCTTTGCCTATAGTTAACTGGACATGGAGTAACTCAAGAAAGTGATACTGTTTGACCAATCTCGAGGTGGACTTATCCTTAATGAAAATAGACACACCTCCTCCTTTGGTTCTTTTATGGTCAGTTTGTGGTCTGAACGTATGGAAGGCATTGTACCCCTGCATGGCTGGGGTGCTTTCCACACCTTTCAACCATGTCTCTGTGACTGCACAGATGTTAGCATCTTTCAAAATATGGAGTACTTCCAGGGAGTGCAGTTTCTTGTTTAGACTCCTAGCATTAAGCATCAGTACCTTGATTTTATCTAGAGAGGATTTTGTTATGTTGGGAGGTTGGTTATTTTGACACTTATTAAAAAAGACGCAATAGGGGGTGACTAATGTCTTTGCCAGTATCTGAAAGCCTAGAGGTGACCAGTGCAGACCATCTCTGGCAAAGCAGCATGGCCTGTTGACCATGTCTTCTCACGCTGACAGATATTGGATCACTTTGGACTGACACCAGAAGCTAAGGCAATTGTTAAAGTCAACCATTTTTTGTTTGTATTGTGGCATCATCCTTGGAGAAGGTAGAATGCTGCTTGAGGCTAGGTTTATACTTGCCTGTAACAGAATCTGAGACCCCAGTCACGTCTCTTTTCATATAGTACAGTGAGGTACGTCTCAAGTCATTCACCCACACATGGGCTATGACGGAGTCATACTGGTACTTGTGGTTGAGTGACTTGACAGATTCTGGCACCTGAGAGACAGCTAACCATAAACCGCTCCTTATCCAGCCTGGGGAAGGGAACATCCATGTATCTTATAATGGAGTCACCTATGACCAATACATTAGGTTTTGTGGTATTATGCCTTATGGACTTATTTGTTGAGACATTGGTGTGTGTGAGTGCGTGTGTATGTGTTAAGTGTTGTGGTTGTTTTTTTGCATTGTTATTTGTGTAAGAGGTTTTTGTTTGGGAGGCCTCTGATTTTTCCGTAAGTTATTAGTGAGTACCTCTGCATTACGTAGGTTTATGTCTTGTGTCCTTATTTAGTGTGGGAAGTTTGTGTGCGCTCACAACCCATTTGGCATTTGATACATCCTTATGTGAGAGTCTTGCCTCCAGTTTCGTAGTGTAACTACATCTCTCACATAAAGTATTTGTTTGTTTCAGAAGTAAGTGGTTGTCAGTATACATGAGACCCTTGCTACTTTGCCTCAGGATGCCCATATCTATCACGTTGGCTACAGAGATGATGGGAAACTGCCCATCCATGATAGTAGGCTCTTACTGCATGTTTTATTAGGGAAGGGAATGTGTTAATTTAACAGGATTGTGGTGGTAGCACTGAGACTACGACAGAGACATCTATTTTGTGTAGGCTAAGGTTGATCAATAAGATAATGCTGTTCAGTGTGCAAACTGAGTTGCTCCTAGAGCAGCAGAAAAGCTTGGAAGGGTTTCACTGACAGCTGTTTAGGGTAAAACTGAGCTTTTAGGCTTTTATGTCTATACAGGGCACTGCTAACCACTGTTGAGCAAAGAGCAGCACTGCTCAAATGTGAAGGTTAAATATGAGCAAGGAGAAAGAAGTTTTAAACTAACAAGCAATCAGGAAAGTACACAATAAGCCTTCCACCAGCAATCACCAACTCAGACAGGTTAGATCAGCACACTTCTGCCACAAGGGCGCATAATATATGGTTTGGAGCCCAACTGTAACAAGAACACACAAACTACCTACAACAGCCTTTCAACTAACAGATATAGTGTACTACAGTGCAATTAACTACTTAAAGCAGCAGAACAGCAAACAGTACAGTTTTTTGAAATTGCTAAAGCACGGTCACAGTATATAATGACAGAAGAGAACATCCACTACATTTCCATCCAGACACTGTTATGCACATAAAATATGATAACCACATTCAACATCCAACTAGGACTTGAAAACATGAGGCAATCTGTAAGTGGGTCTTGAACTCAATTTAATGAGTTATGCTTAATTTTCAAAATATACCTCTCTCTCTCTCTCTCTCTATACATATATATATATATATATATATATATATATATGTGTGTGTGTGTGTGTGTGTACATATGTTTGCATTAAGATCATAAGGCTTCCGCTGAATATATTTAAGCTGCATCTTAAATTTCTACAGTTAGTAAACGCTTCAATAATTCAGAAATGTAATTCTGTTCACAGCCTGGTTGTTACTACCATGTATCTCCTAGTATGAACACCACAACAAATTCTGGGCACACTTCAGGGCTGAACGTTTCCTTGAAACCACCTTCAAATGTGCAGATGATGTGATGCATGTCTGCGCCATAGTTATGAGGAGCTGTTAGCCAAGTATCTAAAACTGAACTCAGTACAGAGAGGTGGCAGTCTGTTTCATAACAACTTGGATTTATACATTTGATGGCATGCCAGCTGACTGGTATCAGAATGCAGAATGTCCTTTAATGTAGGACACTGCAGAGGAAACGAGTGTCCCTTTTCCTAAGGTGCAGTTACTTCAGAGCTGATTATGTAAGGGGGTTGCAGGGGACGATGCACTTTATATGTGGGTGCCCTCCACTGTAATCACATTTTTGACTTATGCTGCAAACAAATTCCTTCATTTGGAAGGAGAAGCTGAAGAAAACAGTAATAAAAATATGTTATTTTATATCCCCATAAAAGTCTTTTAAGTGAAGATAAAAAAAGAATGTTTTCCAAGCTTTACTTGTAGTTAAGAAAAGACTGACACACCAAAGCATAAATTATGCCCAGAGCAATGTGTCACATACAAAGCAGGATTTATGAGCTGGAGTGAAGCAGCACAGAAATCCTACAACATATACATACATTGTTGTCACCCAAGTGTGAGTGTATATGAGTATGTATGTATACCAGCTGCCTAAACAGCAGCAGTACGTAAATGGCATATTGCACAGGTCTGGACCTGTATATTTAATAATGTTTTACATACTGCAACACAGCATAGGGAAACACAATAGTTAGCAATAAGGCCATCTCATGGGTACAATAGCTCTCTCTGGGATGTAGAAATTGGCTGGAAAAGGAGTTAACTCTGCACAGCAGTGGACGAGAAGATAATTTCATGTTGTCCAAAAGGGCAACATAAGTGATATACTGAGGGGAAAGAGACTAAAAATTAAACATGCATAAAAAAGGTCTAAGAATATTGTGTGATTTTAGGGAACAGGTATCAGTCTTTAAAAAAGAAAGCATAGTACAATTATCTGATAAATGTATGCAAAACTTTTTCCTTGCAAAAATTACGGTTACTTACTAAAGAAACATTTTTAATGATTCAGTACTGCAACAGACAAAATACATCAAGTCATAGATAATGATTACAAAAGAAAAACGTTTTCATCCAAGAATACAAGTGATCAATTTAACTACAATAAAGAAGAACCTTTACACTCAAAATGGCAAGCTAATGATCACATGCTGAAATACGAACAGTGAATTTTCATGTACAGTTGGTGTAAAAACTAAACAAAACAATTATTATATTATTACTGCGCAGAAGTATTTCAAGTGAACTGAGGCTGCATACACAGAGACAATGACTGATATTCATTGTTGGTTTGCAAAGTACATAAGATGAGCACAAGCTATCTTGTATTCTTCTCAAGGCTGCCCGAATTCATAGATTTCCCCCTTCCTTACCTATAAGCACTGATATGTGCTTCAAGACGATGAGGGTCATTCTGCACGTAAATACAGTAGGCCATGGACAGAGCCTATGTAAATATCTTTCCTAATGTACTGTTCTGAATTCATAGGTGTCAATGCTATGTACATTCTGTGCAGGACTAGGACCCCAAAGGTTTAAGTGTGCACAGTACTTGTCATGCACAACTATGAATTTCAATGACGGGAAACTATACAGGTTGAAGCAGAGTCAATGCAGCCTTCTCAGATTTCCAATACAGGAAAACCTGTGTGCATGGGGATATATCTATGTGCATGGAAGTACTGTGAAATAAATGAGTGGGTCCCAGGGTGCCAGTTTGTGAATGCCTGTTGTGAGTGTGTATACATGTGTGTATCGGGGGGAGGGTTGCCACTGCCTGTGTATATGATTTGCTTAGCAGTTAGGGCTCTCTACTGTAAAGCCGTTTCAGTGGAGTGATTCAGAGCCATGTGACTTCCATGGTAATGAGAAGATGCCCTTGTGAGAAAGTGAACGACTATGAATCGTTAAATGCCACAGCAGAGCAACTTGTCACATCAGCACAGGGCAAGCTGCACTGTGGTGACACTTTCTAAAAATACTAGGGTATGTTTTGAAGTAATATAGACTTTGAAGGCTGTATAACATAAAAACAATTTCCATAAATTAGCGGATACAAATTTGTCCAGGAAAATTTCATATGACTTGCTGATACTTATATAAAACTGATGATCAGGCCTTCAAATTAGAGAGAGACTTTTTATACCGCTCAACTGTCCAGATTTTCTCAGTATCTCCATATTTTTGCCTCATATTTTTGGTCTTTTCCTCATAAAATTTCTGATTTTCTGGCAAATCAGTGGGATGATCTGAGGACTGAAGTCACTAAATAATGATATACATTTGCGTTTTAGACTTCAAGTCCTTCAGAAAATGTATGTTAACACAAACTCTGTTACTCTACCACCTGTCTAAGTTTATAAGAGCAATATTTGAAATCTGTCCTTATTTTTGGGCCATTGTCCCCCCATTTCGTCAGGCGTCGTCCAGATTTCTTGCACTAAGAGGTTGACAGGTATGCAAGTGTGTGTGTGTGTGTGTGTGTGTACACGCGCGTTAGTGCAAAAATTATTTCATGCTGGGTTATGAAAAAGTACTTAAATATACGTTTGTGTGCAAAAGGAAGAGTTAAATGGTCAAAATGTGGAATGTGGACACATTTTTAAAACAAAAGGGCATGTTGTATGTGTTAATGCTTTTTGATGCTACCAGGAAGACTGGACGATAGTAGCAGAACAGCTGAACATGGCAATTTTTATCAAAAGACACATATACTGAGATAATATTTTTGAATTCAAATATAAGGTCACAATTAATAAAAGGCTTTTTAGCCGAATGTCACATGCAGAAGTCAGTGACTCCGGAGTTACACTTTAGTGCTGATAGGTTGGAGTTGGAGGATTTGTGCAGTGATGTAAGAGGGTATAAGGGGGCAGTGCCTCCTACAAGAATATTGTAAACATATGTATGCATAGCTCTGTTTTGCACAATTTCAGTCTGCATTTCAGTTTTTATTTTGTTGATTTTATACTATATATATATATATATATATATATATATATATATATATATATATATATATATATATATATATATATGGACAACTTTTCATCTTTATATTTATTACATTTTATCTAAAATGGCAAATGTCAGTTTCCTACTACCAAATCCAAAGTGATTTATCTGCGACAGTTTATATGCTGCTATGTTTCTGCATAGAGGCTGCATGTCCTCCCTGTGTTCGCATGGGTTTCCTCTGTGTGTTCCGGTTTCTTCCCACATTCCAAAGACATGCAGTAGGTAGACTGGACACACTAAATTGGACATAGGTGGAAGTATGCTTGCAAATGTGTGGGATGTAAGAACAGCTGTGGTAGGGTTAGCTAGCTGGTGGCGCGAACCTTGGCGCTAGATGATTGTCAGTGAAAAAGGGGTTATGGATGGATGGATTCACAGTGTCATTTTGCATTGCACTGATTTATCATTTATTTGCTGTGTCAGTACAGCCTGGGTCATTCCTACAAAGGGTGTTCGGGCCAGTGTACTTACACAATTAATAAACATACAAATAAATAAATGTATTTTTTTTTATGTAGGTACCTTTGATGAAATCCCCTAGAGCCACTGGAAACTTATAATGAGAGAGTGGAACTCCTGGGATAACAAAATGCCACTCAAAAGACTATACAAAGAATATCTAAGCAGAGGTGAAAAACAAAAGATGAAAGGCTAATGATCACAGCTCAACAGCTGACTGCTTCCATACTGGTTCACAAAACCTGAAGTGGGCGATAATAGACTAATGTTGACTTTGCAGTGCAAAACTACTGTTATATCTTGTTGAGAGGTGTGTTATACTTATGGCTCAGGGTCCATAGACTGAAAGATACTCAGGGTCCATAGACTGAAAGATACAATAATGTGGGTGAGGTTGATACAATGGAGAGTGAGCAACCTTTATAATACATATACAGTTGGTTTTGGAGGGGTGTCATGTTTTCACTCCCAGCAGCGGACCATCAGCTTGAACCTGGAGTAGACCTCATCTGCCACCTCTACAGAACCTCCATTTAAAGCAAGGAGGTCAACACACATGGTGCAGTATCATTCTGCTGCATGGAGTGTTTTATTTCCTTTATTCCCCTTCCCAAACACACTGGTATTGCCTGCTGGGGGAGGAGGCTTGAAGTGAGCATCAGCACTACTTGGTCACCCACTCCCACAAGTGGCATGACATCACGAAGGCATGGCACCCACTTCCAGGTAGTCCTCATGCAGTTCTCTTTCTACTCTCCACAAGGGAGATCAACAGCCCACAGTACTCTAAATGTGAGCTCCTCTCACCTACCTCTAGGATAGCACAACAATCTTCCCTGCCTGCGCCATCATGCACCCAAGCCGATACTCAAACCTGGGCTGTCTGGGCAGTACTCAGGGCTTTAATCCTCAATGACAGTAGCACAGGCACAATTACAGCCTAACCACAGGCTTTGTTCCTGTGGAATGGAGAACAGCAACAGTTATTCCCGTCCACAAAGACGGTTTAGCAACAGACCCAAGGAATTACAGACCCATAAGTCTGACCAGCCTCATCTGTAAAGCCATGAAACATATCATCATGGACCTCATTGGTATTTCTGATGTCCTCAAGACTGAAGCACGGAGGGGGGGATAGTAAGGGTCGGAAAGATTGGCTGGCTGCAGGCTACCTGAAGGCCGGATATCCATAGCAATGAGGACTGGATATCCATAGAAATGAGGACTGCAACACTGAATGCTACAATGAACATCCATCCCCTTATTAATATGTGGAGAGATGGTTTTAAAACTAGGTGTGTTCTCACTCACTTGAAGCTAAGATGGCAATGTCATTGTCAAACAAAAGTGTACTCCTCACATCCCCAAGCTAGACACTCTCCAGAACTTGACTATGCCCTTTTGTCCCATTAAAAAAAACAAACAAAAAAAAAATCACATACAGATGGGGATAAGACACACCCTTATAGTCTATGGCAAACATGAACACATATGACTTATCACCAAAAATGTGATCAAAACTCTCACCCTATAAATACAGGTGGTTAATAACTCACCCATGTCATTTCATTCTTTTTTGAGTTTTAGAGTAATAGAAATATATCACCAAAGCAAAACATCACAGGGAATATTAATAAGAGTTTCTTATGGACTAATTTAGACTGGATGAGCTTAACCCAAAACAGCTACTGTACAATAACAAAACTACATAATACAGTCAGGAACTGTAAATGCAGACATATGCTCATCTTTAGTTAGGATTATTAATGCTCCATATTTTAAACTTGGTAAATCAAAACCCCAAATTCTCACCTGACACACAATAAACGGTTCCCTATTAGAAGCCCGAAGACGCATTCTTTCGAATGCGTCTTGGTCAAACTCAAAAGCCTGAAACGGCAAAATATCGAAGCAGCTTTTAAGCGAATTATTTCCCTGGGAAAGAATTTGCTTGGCCGCTTCGTTACTTTGCCATTTTCGGCACTGTAGTGCGGTCTCGGAG
This sequence comes from Protopterus annectens, assembly GCF_019279795.1. Classification (NCBI taxonomy): domain Eukaryota; kingdom Metazoa; phylum Chordata; order Ceratodontiformes; family Protopteridae; genus Protopterus; species Protopterus annectens. Next base: position 1,474,528,663 of record NC_056735.1, read on the forward strand.
TTGGTATATTTAAGTAGGGGGGTGTGGGGGGGCAAAGCCCCCCACTTAATGTAATGTTTAAAGTATGTTTTTTTTTTTTGTTGGAACAGCAATTTTTTTTTCCCTAGGAAAGAAATCGCTGTTCTGACAGTTCGAAATTGTAACACAGGGTCAATTAATCACTGTTCGCTTTTTTAAGCGCTCGGTGATCTAATATAGACCCTAATAAACTATAGAATAAAGGAGCAGTACAGAGCAGTTAGCGTAGAGGACTAAGGGTATGAACTATTAATGAGCTGCTTCCTGTCGTTCAGGGTTTGATTCCCTCACCCTCCATTTGCCCACTCTGTGACTCTCAGCAAGTCATTGAATCGGACAGTGTTTAGATTCTGGCAACTAAGAAGAAAATAAAGACTTCTCAATTGTCTCCTTCACTGCATGCTTAGTAACTACCTATGAAAGTAAATTAAAAGTTTATACTACTTTGTAAGGCTAGTACTCTATGTGTAATCAAACATTAACATACTGCAAAGCATCACTGGAATGTTAGTTGCAAGGTGACCAACTGTCCCAGTTTTTCAAGACAGTCCTGGTTTGGAAGTCTCTGTCCCAGAATCCCGGACATTGTCTTTGGGATATAAAAATGTCCCAGTTTAGACCGCTTATTCTGAATGGTGACCTGGCTTCCCAGGGCAACCAGCTGCCCTGCTTTCCCATCCTGAGCAGCTCTGGGGATTTTGTGATTTTTCGGGGATGCCATTGGGTATGGGGTAAGGTTAAATGTCTTCACTCTGGCAGGAGCCTTCCAGGCCTTGCCGCCATCTGTCAGTCGCTCTCTCAAGGACTTCCATTGTGGGGGGATCTGCCTTACCCCACTCACCCAGGCAGGAGATCTCCAGGCCCCACACCCATCTGCCCAGTGCTCCCTTACTGACTTCTGTCAGGGCCAACTCCTACAGGCCACCCCTTTGACCTGGCCAAGAGACCTTCCCCAGCCACTGCCGCCCCCCCATGTCAAGGGACTCCACCACCTCCATGTCTCCTGCAGGCTGCCAAATCGTGGCAGATCGCTCATGCCCTCGGACCCTCTCAGGGGAGCTTCTCTCCAATTCCATCCACCCCTCCAGAACTCCCCTTGGCTGCTGAAGGGCAGATCTGCTCTTATGAAGGCTTCAGAGTCCCCCTGCTTTCCCATCCAGAGCAGCTCTGGGGGCTTTGAAATTTTTCAAGGATGCCATCTGTTATGGGGTGATGTCGGACACCTTTGCCCCAGCAGGAGTTCTCCAGGCTCCTCTGCCATCTGACCTAGTGCTTCCTAAAGGACTTCCATCATGGGAAGGTCTGCCTGACCCTGCTCACCCAGGCAGGAGCTCTCCAGGCCCCACCACTGTCCGCCAGTTGCTCCCATAAGGACTTCCATCATGGGGGAGCTTGTGCCTGACCCCGCTCACCCAGCCAGGAGCTCTCCAGGCCCTGCTGTTATCTGTCCCAGCGCTCCCTTCAGGACTACTGTTATGAGGAGCTCTGCCTGACCCCCCCTCACACAGGCAGGAGCTCGCACAGCCCTGTTACTATCTGCCTCTCTCTCTGCCTTCCAGACTTCCATCCCAGAGGGGGCATGGTGTGTACTCCCTCACCCAGGTGGGAGCTGTCCTGTCCAAGTCACTTTCCATCTCTCTATCTCTCTCCTTTCCAGACTTCCATCAGGACAGACCCCCTGTGGGCTTCCATTTCTACACAGGAGAGAGAGCTCTTTTCCAGGCTACATATTTCCTGACTGCTGCCAAATCATGCTGTGTCATGCTGGCTCTTGGAGCCTCTCAAGGGGAACTTTACGGCCTCATGAAACTCTGCTGGGCTGTAAAGCCTCAGACAGTCCCTCATCCAGACTTCTGTGACATCGGTTCTCCCCTTTGCCTTGTACCTAGGGCTTTCAAACACACAGGAGAGATGGCCTTAGGTCCCCCCATCTCTGTACTTTTTGTGGCACACCTCAGTCTGTCTTCCCCACGGTGCTAGGTGCCGATGAATGTGCATCACTTCGAGCCTCCTGGCATGCGGCCTCTTGCCTCCTGGTTGGTGCCATTCACAGAGTGGCATCCCCACAATGCCAGGTGAAGGACGGGAGGCCAAACTGTCAGCCCCGCTGTGAGATGACATGGTGGCCCTATCTCCACTTCCATGGGGGCCAGGAGAATGGGTTTGCAGACCTGGTTTCCCAGGGCGGCCCTCAAGTGTCTCAGTTTAGGTTTTGTAACAAAATAGTCACTTTGGTTAGTTGGTCTACTACAAAATACATTTTGGAGTGGCTGAGCTTGAAGCAACAGGGCAGGATACTGTGAGTTCCCATGGTCTAGTTAGCAAAGTTCAAAGTCAGCAGACATAGCTCTTTCATCCTTGTTTGGAGACATTATTAAGCTTGAATCAAATCGTACTTCAAGGAAAAGCTGTGTGTGATTATTCATTAATGTGTCTCAGCAAAATAAAAACTAAAGTCACCTTCAGTTGTTACTTTAAAATGTACTAGTCAGTTTCTTTGGTATTACACACATTGGCACTGTTTGCCTCACAGCCTTTTATATTAATCTGTTCTTACTTTCACTATGCCTTCCTTTTGAGGGAGATTAACACTGTTTACTGCATAAGCCTTGCCTGGTTTCCTTGTTGGTCAAGAATCGGCTAACTTTATTCATTCACTTATTTGTTTGACTTGTTAAATGGATTAGTTATCCCAACCCCCATGCAGCAAATGAGGAAAAAAGGGTGTTGCTGATGATGTTAAATGGAGTAGGCACTATTGGACAGAGACCATTTACAATGGGTAAACAGACAGTTTGATTTCAACTCAGTTTGAAAACTTTCATGACAGTATGCATGGTTTTCCCAGGGTGCCTTTCAATGTGGAATATGCAGTCTTGTGTTCTACACAGTTTTGCTGCTCAGCTTGTACAGTTTTGTCTTGTCAGTTGAAAAATCTTGAATTTGATAACATCCAATAACATGTAAACTTCAAGGTTTATGACAAATTAAGAGTTAATGTTTTTTGTTATGCTTTTAAACTCAAAAGGTAAGGTCAAGTCTCTGCAATGGGTTCCCCGAGATGTTAGTAACTAGCATTTTCTGCCCTCACAGGAAGATAAAGAGAAGTTGTGTGATCCATTTTCACAGGACGTTGCTAGATACCCTCTTATGATGTTTTCTGACAGAAATATAAGGAGGGCACAGGAACTAGACAGAGAATGCAAATTAACACACACATTCAAATTACTTAAACATCTATATGATGAAGTTAGGTCCAGTGTTTAATACCAAGTGCAGGATTGTTTGAACCACAATGCCAAGTTTCCCAACAAGAGTACAGGTGTCAGAAGAACTATAATTGGAAATCACTGTATTTGTAACCATATATCGTTGCATATCAGAAAATAGTGCAACTGGAAAGCGATCAGGCTACATGCAGGTAATTTGAAGCCCTGCTTATTGGTCCTTGTAATCTATTCACACCAGTAGTGTGTCTCACCTAATTTGCAGACTTTTGCAGAGTCTGTTTGCTGTGCATTTCATTACCATCCTTTTTAATGTGGCTTATATTCTAAATGTAAGTAACTGAATATTGGCTACATTCCTTGTTGCCTTTTACTGGATAAGGCACCTTAAGTATAACTTAAGTCTTCCATGACCTGTATTCTCATTTTTCTGCTAAAGTGATTTCTTTAGTAGCAGATGAAACTATATTTTCCTGACTGTTTTAATTGTTTACAGTCAATTACAACAGGTGTTTTCTTTTATCGGAATACTTATGTTTGTATTTTAGTGTATTGTTATCAAACAAATGGAACAGCACTAAGGTAAACCATCTATGGAGAACAATAAACGAGAAAAACAAAAAAATTATGAAGGGTTTATACCCGAAAGCTCTGAGAGTTGTGAATAAATTGCTAACTGTTTATAATACGCGCTGCGTGTCTGTATATTTGGAGTTTTTTAGTGTACTGTCCCAGGCTATGTTTGAAAGTGGACATTGTTTGCCCAGTAGATGCGTCAAACTCTAAAAGATGTTCTGTTTAAATCTGACAAATTAACTTGCCATAGGAAATTCAGTTAAACATTGCATGGCTTTCTCAGGTCTTGTGTGTTCTTAGATCACTTGAGCTTAATGCTTGAATGTAACCTAGCAGAAGGATTGCTGAACTACACAGTTGCCATGGAAATGAGCAAGTACCTAATTAGATTCTGTTAATAAATTGAGAAGTCAGAAATAATTTCCCCAAAACAAGCGTGCAAGTGTCAAACATGCTGTGCATTGGGTAGGTATATTTGTCTTTTTAAAAATATAAATAGGTACATGAGGAACATATTGTGCCAAGCAGGTTTTAAAAAAAAATCATTCATTGATTTGGAGCCTTGAGATGACTCAGTCAATGCAGGCAAAAATTGAAAGGCATTTATTTTATTGTTTGCATCCATTCATTCTCTAAATGAAAACTGCAACCCTGTCTCTGTTTTGCAAGGAATTATTTAATTTTATATTATCAGTGAATTTATCTATCTTTAGTGATTAGTGAATAAAGGCAGTGTGTGTGTATTTTGTAAAATGTGCACCTTTGTTGACTGGGTAAGTGTAGGAGAACTAGTGCTCCTACTCTTGTCAGCCAGGCCTGGGCCTCATGGGAGACAATTTAGTGCTCTGTTGTACATCTATGGACAGTTTATAGTAGGCAATCAACTGGCAAGTTTCTGAAATGTAGGTGGGAATAAGGGGGGTCTCCAGAGAAAACTCAAACTGATAACATACAAAGTCCACATATTGCATTTTTATACGGCTTTTTTCTTTATATTTATACATGTATTCATTTATTGTTAATTTGCACTTTTTATCCTGGGCATAGCACTGATTTCAATAGACCAATTTCAGTCTCAGCATAGGGGCAGAGAGAAAATGTAGGACATAAAATGAGAAGACAAAATGTAAAAAAAAAAAAAAAAAAAAAAAAAAAAAAATACAAACAGTGAAAATGCAAATCAATGTACAAAGGCATGACAAATATTCAAGTTGGGATATACATAATACTTACATAACCATGATAACAGTGGTCATTCAGAAAGACATCTATTAAATATACTAATTATGTAGCAGAGACAGAGAAACAGTATGGAGAAGGTTTGTGTAAAATTAATTAGGGTAAATGTCATGAAGGGCATATTTTAAGGACAGCACCAGCCAAATGCCAGTAACATCCAGTTACCTGATTAATCTAATTTTAGGCCATCGGGGAGACAAAACCTCCCCCAGCACTCAATGGGTGAAAAGCAAAGTCAAAGTCTGGGTTACCAGCCCACTGTTGAACACACACACACACACACACACACAAATGGCGTGCACATCCATGAGCAATTTGGACAATTTCTAATTTGATAATTTAACTGCAGCACCTCTTGGACACTAGAGGAAACTGGCACTCTTGCTGTGAGCCCATATAGATAAAGAAAGGGAAGATTACCTACCTTCCCAAAAGCCCCACCCTGCCACTCCAACCAAGAACTGAAATGGAAAATCAAACGCTGTGAGCAGCAACACTAAACTGTGTTCTACAGCTCCAGCCACCATTTTTTTGTCTTCACTGAATGCCTTTCCTTCCATTAAGATGCCAGTCTTCACACTGATACAGGTCAGTTGTTACTTACCAGTCCTGGCATTTTTAATCAAAGACAACTGGCTCATAGTTAAACTGGGCTCTCAGCTTACAGGTCAGTTTATATCTCTATTCTCAATTATAGGAGCATAAGGTCTGAGTAGTGACTAAAAGGATGAGATTGTGAATACAAGCAGCATACAGGTCCCTTTGCAGGGCTGCTAGGCTTACTCTCTTTGACAAAGTAAGGAGCTCAGCAATCCAGGAGATCCTCAGTGTATACAGCCACTTTTCCTCTCTGAAGAAAAGACTCAGGTGATTTCTTCTGGGAACCTTGTGAGAGAACCACCTTCTGCAGCATGTGTGTCAGGCACAGCCTAGTCAGAGATGGTGCTGAGGACAAACCTGGGGAAGCTGGAGGGATCGCATCTCTCAGGTTACCTGAGAATACCTGTGGATCTCAAAGGACAAGCTGGAAGCCATTGCTGAGGATAAATACGTTTGCTTTGCCCAGCTAAGCTCGCTACCACCACAACCTTCACCTGAAAAGCAGTTTATTAAACAACAGTGATGATGATTATAAGTGAAATTTTCCTAGCATCTTAATCATGCCAGAACTACTCAGTTATTTGTCAAGAAAGCAGCTTTGCTTGTTGTGCTTTCCATTGTTTAACTGTATAATACATTTTATTATTTAATAATAGGCATAGGCAATTATGGGCAGTAGTATGAACTCATGACAATCCAGAGGATCAAAGTAGTAGGTAGTGTAATTGCTCTATAGGGAATAACATGCAGTTTTAATACAGCATTCCTGAAAATGTCTAAATCTTCCTCTAGCACAAGTCCAGTGAATGGAAACCAGAGCTCTGGTATCTGCTTACTAGATTAAAGAAAGCATTATATCCTTAAGGCAGGTGCAGTTCATGAATGCAGCTGTTTATACAGGTCACTGAGAGACCTCCAGAGCATCATGCATTCAAGTACTGTAAGGAAGAGCATATCAGGTGATACGCAGTGCAGCAGTTAGGACAGGGTAAGCAGCAGAGGCACATATAGCTACCTACTAGACTGCTGCTCTCTTATAAGACATTGCACCAGTGGATGCAAGGCAGACCATGGAAGGAATGGAGCAGTTGTGCATGTCGGACTGTATAATGTGTCACATGCACTAGCCACATAATCACATGACTCCTACAATCATGACCAATAAGCAGAGAAGTTGGGGAAACATAGTACACTTGAAAATCCCTAGCAATGAACTGCACTATGACTTGCCTGCTAGTACAGTAAGGTGTAAAGTTCCTTATGAGTTACTGCACAACGGTGTGAATTATTCAGATCAATCCAACTAATCAAGCCCTAAAAGAGCAGACTAGCTGTGTGATTGTATCTATACAATTCAAAGTCAGTACATTATAAATTAAAACAAATGAACACGGTGCTTAAACTCCAGAAGGTGTATACAGAGGAATAAAAAAGTTGCCACAAACTGAATTGCTTCATGTTAGAATAAGTTATGCTTCGACAATTTATTTTATATGCATCAAGAAGCATAACTCAGAAAACATAAAAGGGAGAAAATTTGTTTTTGCAGGGATGTAAGTCCCCTCTGCTCCTCTCGTATGGGGGCCTGGCCCTCAAACTCCACTTACTTATATAACAACCCTACCACTGCACAACAGTGGGGAAAAGTATTAAAAAAGCCACTGCAGTCTATCACCACTGGCTTGCCCAAAACAAGAAAATGGGGTTTCAAAACACATAACTGAAAGAAATCAAGAAAAATGCCACTTGTACAAACTACACCTGACAGAATGCAGGAGAACCACTGTCATCATCTTTCCTTCAATCATGGCTGTAAAAAATCACATATGTTGAACTTCTGTGGTCTTACTAAATGCCACACCCTGGACCCAAAACAATATTTTTTTCTATATTAAAACATTTAAATGCCCATAGCTCATCTCCAGTGCTACAGTCACTCCTTAATATGTATGAAAAACAATGAACTGTGCTGCCTGTCTGTTTTTGTGAACATCTGATCAACTGCACTATGGAGCTCCAACTACCTTTTCAGTTTATAAACTTTCTCTTCTTCCTGCATGAAGCTTCCAATATACACGTTTATATCCTACCAGTGCATTAACTTCCAAGCTCACAATATGCACAGACAACAAAAAGATGGCAAACAAATGCATTTATTTTCAAAACATTTAACAATGAAGAAACCCCAAATACCCTAACAGCATTACACAATAGCATTGAATATCAGGCCGTGGTGGTCCAGCAGTTAGCGTTGTCGCTGCACAGCAAGAGGTTCTTCCGTTCGATTCTCGGCTGGAATGCCTTCTGTGTGGAGTCTGCATGTCCTCCCCGCGGTCGAGTGACGTTTAAAGACATGCAGGTAGGTGCGTGTGTGAATGGGTGTGCCTTCTTTGAAGGTTGGGCATCGGGCTGACAACTCAGCACCGTAAAAATCTACTGCCAATCATTAGCAGTGGCGACCCCTAACCGGGAAAAGCCGAAAGACTTTTTTTTAGAGTGTGAGAAAGAATGAGATATGTTCACTCCACTGTATATGGTCTTTCTGGTTTAGCCTTTTTTAAATCTATTTATTGACTGGCTAAGCTCAGTGAACTCAATGGTTCCTTTTCAGGTGTGACCGGTGAGCACTGTCAGGTTAAAGGACTTACAATCATACAATAGGCAAATAACAGTAGAAGGAATCAAACCCTTTAACCTGTGCACAGGAAGCATCTCTAACAGCTCAGAGCTTTAGTCTTCTACACCTACTACTTTGGTAATCAAGTCCCAGTAATCTTGAACATATCATATCATAAGTACCTACACCCTAACCATATATTAATGTTATACTGTGCCAGTGCTGAGCATATCTGCCTATTCCTTCTGTACTACAAGCATCACAGAATAAAAAGGAAGCGAGGGATTTGTGCCTCAATGCACTGCTTGACAAAATTTCAAGTCCATCGATTATGTAGACATTTTGCTTGTGTTTAAAATCATTCAGTTGGTTATTCTTTTTAAGAGCACAGCCAAGGCATCCAAATGCCTAATGCTCCATTACTATGTCTTGCAATGTTTTGCAGATGTAAGTAGCAGTTCACATATTTACAGAGATGGGCAGCATTGATTACAACAGTGTTTATTAGCACAAGTACTGATGAAACAGGTCTTGGTAGGTTTTCCATGGTGCTTATAGCAGAAATGAATGCAATGGGCTATCCATTTAGAAATGGTTTGCTTTGAGATGGCCTTACCCTCTGCCCCTGCAGCAAAGCCAACTAGCAGCTGTTCAGATTTTCTGAGAGGCTTAGTCCTGTCCAAATAAAATCTAGGTTGTCTGTGCACATCCAAAGAGTGCAGTACTCATTCTCCTTTTTTTGTGGATTGGGGAAAAGGGTAGGCAAACGAATGGACTGATTTAGGGCCACACTAGACACCACCTTGGGCATAAAGGAAAGATTGGTCCTGAGGTAAACCCTGCCTGCATGGAAGATAATGAAGGGCTCCACTGCCATGAGGGCCTGTAATTCAGACACTCTTCTTGCTGAAGTGATGGCTAGAAGGAAGGCTGTTTTCCAAAAAAGGAATTTCAACTCTGCAGTTTCAGCTGGTTCAAATGGGCAGAGAATGAGCTTTTACAATACAAAGTTAAGGTCCCAGGCTGGAGTAGGGGCTCACCTTGGGGGTCGTACATTTTTAGACCCCCTGAGGAATTGCTTTAGCAGGTGGTGAGAGAAGAGGGGTGGTTCAGTATTATAATGTGCTGAAATGGCAGAGGCATGAATTTTAATTGACGAGAAGGATAGGCCCTTGTGGAGCATTTCTGTTAAGTACTGAAGAATATGAGGTAAACTGGGCACCTTAGTGCCCATACCCTGGGTCTGGCTCCAGGAACAGTATCTTTTCCACTTTTCAGCATAGGATGTTCTAGTACTAGGCCTCCTTGCTTCCAGAATGACATCTAGCACCTGCTTACTGAGGGGTGCTATTGGAGAGCTCAAGGAATTAGCCAGGCTGCAAGGTTCAGGGTTTGATGCTGAGGGTGCAGACTCTGGCCTGCCTGCTGGGACAGCAGGGAAGGTGTCTGAGGTAGGTGCCATGACTCCAGCAGTATTACACTGCGCAAGAGGGGGTACCAGTGCTGGCGAGGCCAGTCTGGTGCATCAGTATTGTCCTTGGCTTGTCCTGTTTGATCCTTAGCAGACACTTCGAGAGGAGAGGCAGAGGAGGAAAGGCATAGACCGATAGGCTTTCCCAGGTAAAGGACAGGGCATCCACTTTCCAAGCTTGACTGTGGGAAGTCCTTGTACAGAATTTATCCAATTGGTAGTTCTGAGGGGAGGCAAACAGGTCTATCTCTGGAGTCCTCCATTTGTTCCTCAAGAGGTTGAATACTTTTGGTTCCAGTTTCCATTTGTGTGGGTCCATGAGATTTCTGCTTAGGTCATCTGCCTGTAAATTTAGCTTGCCTGGCAGGAACTGAGCTTGTATGTGCACTTGGTAGCTCAAGGCTGTGTTCCACAGAGCCATGGCTAGGCTGCACAGTGGGAACGAGTAGGATCCCCCCTGTTTGTTTTTTTACCACATAACAGTGGTGTTGTCTGTCTTCACCAATAATTGTCCTGGAAGGATGTGGTCTTTGAAGGCTGTCAGGGAATTCTGTACAGCTAACATTTCTTTTTGGGAACAGCAAGTTCTGGTACACCTGTGAGCCGTATTGCTTTTCTTTTTGTTTAAAAGTTTGTGGAGTTTCATCAGGTTACTTGATTTCTTTTTGGTTGATATCCAGGTGCATCTGACTCGGGTTCCATTTGCCCTGAATGCACTGCTCTGCCAAGTGAGCCCCCCCCCCCAATGCATAGTCTGATGCGTCTGTTGTTAGGGTTTGGGCGGCAGGCGGTAGAGTGAAAGGGAGCCCCCCTTGTTGTGGTAGCAGGCCTCTACCCACCAAAGAAACTCTGTCTTTATACAATGAATGACAGGAATCATTGATTCCAGGTCCTGAGAATGTTGACACCATAGGCTTTTTAGATACCATTGTAGTTTCCTCATATGCAGTCTTGCACATGGAATTAGTAGAATGCAAGAGGCCACGAACCCCAGGGCTTGCAGAATTTTCCTTGCAGATAGCTGGGTCTTTGTGGCCAGTAGTTTGAAGTAGGTTGTCAAATAAACTTGTTTCTCTGGAGTGAGGTAAGCCATCTGGGAAGTTGTGATCAAACTTGCTCCCGGGAATACAATCTGTTGGCAGGGTACTAGGTGAGATTTATTTTAATTTATGGTGTACCCCAGAGAGGTTAGAAGTTTCTTTACGAATGCCAGATGTTTTAATAGCAAGTCCTGGCTTTCTGCCTGAATCAGGCATTCGTCCAGGTATGGGTATATCTGAATATTTCTCTGCCTGCAAAATGCAATGGCAGGAGCTAGACACTTTGCGAATACCCTGGGCGCAGTAGATAAGTCAAAGGGAAGTGCAGAGAACTGATAGTAAGCTTCCTTTAAGTCTAAGGTTGCCAACCATGCATCTTTGCCTAGCATAGGAAGCAGCTGTTGAAGTGTTAGCATTTTGAATTTTGGGATTACCAAAAAGGTGTTTAGAATAGAGAGGTCCAGGATAGGACGCCAGGAGCAGTCTTTTCTAGGTACCAGGAAAAGTCTTGAATAAAAACCTTGTCCCCTTTCTTCTGCTGGGACAACATGAAAAGCCCTGATACTTAGAAGAGAGAGAACCTGCTGTTGAGCCTCTGCCCACTGATTTGGGGGTAGGCCTGGCCAACCATTTGGGGTTGGTAGGGAGGGGAAGTGGGATCTGTATCCTTGGAAAACTATATTTAAAACCCATTTGTGCCGGGCAATGAGTTCCCAGTTTTTTGCAGGCAGCTGAAGAGGGCTTGGAAAGGTTAAGGATAAGTCATTGTGATATTTTTCTGTAGGGAGGTGTCTTACTACTTCCTGCTTTGGAAGTGGGAGCCCCCCACTGCTTAGGCCTGTGCGCAGCCTGAGACTGTAACCTAGGTGGGTCTGCTGTTCCTGGGTTTGGACTGAGAAGGCCTGGAAGAGACTGGAAAGGACCAGTTCTTTGAAGACCAATGCCCACTAAATCTGTGAGGCTGTACTTGCAGGAAATCTTTAACAGTCTGCATAGATTTAGCTTTTTCCTCCATCTTTTTGAGTACGACTTCTGCTTTGTTGCCAAACAGGCAGTCTTGATTTAAGGGAGCATCCAGTAATTTAGCTTTAACAACATCTGGCAAGTTTCGCTCCTTAAGCCAAGCATGCCTTCTAAGTACAGATCCAGTGACAGCAGCCATCTAAGATGCTTCTAAAGAGTCAAAACTACATTGCAAAGTATGTTTACCAACTTGTTCAGCAGAATGCATTAAATCCTGTAATTCTTTGTGTTCAGCACATTCAGGAATCAACATAATTTTCTGTTTAGGTAGTCCCATAATATGCTGCTGGTACTTTAACATATGCCACTGGCAATTTAAAGCCCTAATGGCCAAAGTAGCAGAAGTGTATGCCTTCTTACCCCTTCTGTCCAAGGCTCTAGAATCTCTATCTGAAGGGGTAGGACTTTTGGCAGCAGTAGCCTTAATGCCCTTTAGTCCTTGGGAAATGGTCTCTGGATCCGCAGTAGGATTCTTGAAGAGGAACTTGTGAGAGTCAGGTACTCCGTAATACCAGGTTTTCTGGGAGCTGGAGGTAAAGTGTCTGGGGACAGGCTAGATTCCAAGAAAGCATCATCTATGATGTCCAGAACAGAAGGGATATCTAAAGGCATGTGTTGAGGAAGGAGAAAGAATTCCCTAAGCCTCTTTTTGGAGTCAGAGTAATCCTGGCTTTCCCAGCGGAAATGCTCCCTAAGAGTGTGCAAGGTTTCACCAAAAGAAAAATCTTCTGGAGGGGAAGCAGAGGGAATGGAATCCTCTGCATCAAAATCCTCATGGGTAGTTAAGGGCAAATCCTGGTAATCAGAAGAAACAGAAATATCAGAATCCTGATCAGAAGAATCGAAAGGAAAATCAGTTCTAGGTCTCTTAGAGGGAGAAGACTGGCTTCCCCTAATTAAAGTAATAAGGTCTTCAGCCGTTCTAAGCATTTGTTTTTTAGGCATATGGGCCTGACCATGGGGTTTGGACGTCAGTTTTCTAGGCGTGGATCGAGTTTTAGGCCTGGTTGAAGATGATGGCGTTGGTTTAAAATGCAAGTCTGTAGGCCTGAATACACCCTCAGAAGCCAGTGCCTGCACAGCGGCTCCGGACCCATCCAAGGTAGAAACATCCGTAGGTTCCATAGTCAAAGAAGCATCTCGCAGCATACCAGACTCCGAATGGGTCTCAGTAGAGGCCTGCGAATCTGAAGTAGTGGGTATCAGGGGCTGCATAAGCGCCTCACTGAGTACAGGCAGACTGGCGACAAGCTTAATGAAAGCGTCATTGGCAGTTTTGGACCTATGCGGTCTGTCTTTGTCTTTATCCTTACATTTTTTCAGAATATCGGTAGTCGGATGGCTTACCGAAGCCATTTCTGGATAGTTCTACCAAAATAAGTTCCTGCAAAAATAGACCAACGACGAATAGTTCGGGGGTTGAATAAGGCACAAAACCGATAGCGAGGGACGTCGTGGTCTGGGCCTAAGCAAGAAATGCAGTACGGATGAAAATTTTTATGAGGTATTTGCTTTCCACAGGTAAGACAACTGTTAACTTTTACTGACATCAGTTAAGAGCAAGAAAAAGGATCCCTAATGGGGTACTTACCTTTTTTCATAGATTCATAGGTTAGTACTAAGCTAACTGCCCTTGCGAGCCATTTTAAGCCTAGCCAATTATCCCTTGTAAGACTCAAACACTGCACCTTGTGTTTGTAAGGCAAACACCTTAACCATTAGGCCACCCTCCCAACCTTTTTGAAGACCTCGGTTTTGAAACTCGAAAACTAAAATTTCAGGAGTCGGACGACCGGCACTTGCGAACTGCTTCTGCTTCGGGCACTGTGTGGTAAGAAAGACTGATGTAATGGCGTCAGCTGCATGTTTTATACCCCTGACGACCTGACGTCATGGAAGAAGAGAGAGCATCTGACGCAGGAATCCAAGACTCTGGTATTCAGGCCAGCTGAGGGCTACCTGCAGGCAGATAACCCAAATGTAATGACTACAACAGTGAAACATGAAGAACATCAGCTACAGTTACTCCCCTCCACAAAGGTGGCCTAGTAACAGACTCAGGGAATTACAGACCCATAAACCTGACCAGCCTCATTTGTAAGGCCATGGAACGTATCATTATGGACCTCATAAATAAAGACATAGGTGACCTCCAAACCTTGGACCCTACACAATTTGACTTTGTGAAGGGCAGATCCTGCCTGTTAAATCTGGAGGATTTCTTTGAAAGTGTGACCAAGGCATTGATGAGGGAAAATCTGTGCACACAGCATACCTCAACTTGCAAAGGCGTATGACACAATCCCACATTCAGGCACTACTTAATAAACTTAGCAAACTGAATGTAAACCCCTCCGTTATAAGATGGGTTGCCAAATGGCTCACAAATCAGACACACACCATCAAAGTGGGTGACTCCACATCAACCAGCAGACCTGTTACTCCTGGGTGCCAAAGGGGTCAGTACTTGGGTCCAACTGTTTGATATATACTTCTCAGAACTTCAGGTCAAAACTAAAGTGTTGTGGCTAACCAGGTTTGCAGATGACTGAAAACTAGGTGCAATAATTGAATCCCCAAATGATGTCAGTATACTCCAGGATGGTCTCACACAGACCAACGACTAGTGTATTAGTCACGGTTTCAGACTGAATGCAGAGATAAGCATCATCAGTCCCTTCAGCACAAACAATGTCCCTTCACATTATCAAATCAATAACAATACTCTAAGTACCCATGAAGTGGTAAGGGACTTGGGAACACAGTTGATTGCAACTTTAACTTCAAGCCACCATGTGTCTACTGTTGTAAGGAAAGCTTTCCATGTAGCTCACTTGATTAGTAAAAGCTAACCCCCCTTTTCTCGTCACTTATCCGGCACATAATTGAGTATAAAGCTCCATTCGGTATGTACCGTACTAAACATCTACAGCAGTTATTGAGTCGTCAGAGGTTTCTAACAAAGATCACAGGCCTCCAGCATGTGCCTTACACAGACAGACTAAAATCCCTGTTACTATACTCCGTACCATATAGACTTCTTAGGGAAGACTTATGCCTGGCCTACAGGGCAACTCAAGACCTAAACCTAATGAACTTACTGCATATCTGTAAATCAGATGGGTCTAGGCTACCTCTTCCAGGGTCTTAAATGTGGCCTGTGAATTAAATAGGACATGATGGAGGGACAGATTTATCTCCCAGTGATTGCCACGTCTTTGGAACAGGCTACCAATTCATGTGAAACAGAGCACCTCTATGACACTGTTTAAGAGGAACCTGGATGAGTGTATGGGGCACCGTAAATTCTTACTGAGGATAGCGCCCCCAACCCTCCTGGACATGGGCAGCCATCACTAAATACAATCTTGGGTATTGACTAGTACCTTTACTGTGTTACACTGGGTTGAAACGGCTAAGCTTAAAATGACCTCCAGGTCGATAGTCTAGTAATCTTCTATGATCCTATACTGTTAACTCAAGTATCATGTTTTAAACTTTTTCTTTAAACACCTGTTACAATTACAATTAATTATATAAGAGTAATGGCTAAACATAGACAGCAGAAACAATTACTATTTTTTTACTTTATAAGCCAGAAAATAACAAAGAAATACCCAAAGTCTTAGTACATAAATCTAATGACAAAATTGCACTATACCGATGGCAGAGATCAACAGTGATGTGCTAAAGAACAGATCTGGCAACTTAAACTAAACAGCTCAAGTTCTGCGCAATAAAAAGAAAGATTCATTTTAATTGTCTAGCTTGTGGAAATATTCCAATAACCTTAATAGAAGTATTTTCATAACATATTTTCCCATATCAAAATGTGTTCCTATCCCATCAACTGGACTAATTAGTGGAACAATAAAAGTTGATCTTGTTGAAACATGTCTGTATAAGGACACTGCAGCCAGTGTTTACGTTGTGGGAACCATGTGAGCTAGGGTATGAGATTAGCTATGACAGAAGATGGATGAGGGTGATGCAGATTTCTCATACAAAGAGGGGGTGGTACTGAAACAAAAGAAGTCATAATAATATAACAGGGACATAAAAGTAGGCCACTAGCAAAGTGATTCACAAGCAAAAACAATAGTAACAAAATGACTGGAAGTGTGGAGCTGGTACGGAGATTACCTAACAACTGCATGAACTCACTTTATAGAACATCTTATTCAGTTAGTCACTGAATACCAAACACCAGCACAATTGTACTTCCGCTCAGCTCTCCAACTCCCCTACAAAAAGTATGGAAGTACAAAATCGGGGATGAAAGGCAGACAAATAAATCAGCAAACATTTGGGTGAAAAATTCTTTTAAAGATGTGGTGATTTTTATATTTGGGTTTAATACTTAATAAGCATCATATAAGATATAGAAATGTTAAGCACAGTTTAACTTTTAATCTGAAACATTAGCAACATTTTCTATAGTTGTAATGAATTCTGGGATATCTGCTTCAGGAAAGAGAAAATAAATCAGGTCACTGTCTGTTACATTAAAAAAATAAATAAATAAACCTTTCAGATTAAACTAGAAACTATATAGTGTGATGTCTGTCTATATCACTACTGCAGTATTCAAAACAGAAGGGATCTCCCACCCAGGGCAGCCCGATGCTCAGACAGTATATAAAAGCCTAATGATCTTGCATTTGCCATATGTCACATTTATGCTCCCCGCACAGAATGTAGGGCATAAAAGGGAAATATAGACACAAGTACCCAGAACTTCTTTGCAGCCAGTTTGAATGCTACTATTGCTAGTTGGTCTGAATGTCTTGTTGCTGTACTGAATACTTAGCCACCAGATCAGTGCCCTGTTAGGGCTGTCATTGTTTTTGGTCTTGTATTTTATTTTGCAACCTAGAGCTCATGTCATCCAAGAATGGAAAATGTCAGTGTGGGAGGCAGATTCCCCATAAGGATCATCACAAACAGTTTTTTTTTTGGGTGTTTCCCCACAACCATACCTCTTGTAGTATCTGTAAGGCATTTGTGCCTAAGACACTCAGAAGGTGTTTCTCTTCCCTGGCCATTTACTTTGAAAACCAAGGGCTTAAACAGTTAGCCCAGGGTACCATGGCAGAATCCTTCAACCTCGAGATAATCCCGCTAACTAAGAAGAAGGCCAAGAAGTCTTGGACAGATTCTTTAGCTGTCCAGCCTCCACCGGACATCCCTTCTAGAAGTGTGTAATAGCTCTGCAGGTCAATCGGCATCTATGTCAGATTCCTCTGCCTCAACCCGTCAGAGGCCAGCATGGATCCATCCTTCCACACGTCCTCTGAGCCTTTGCAGGCATCTTCTCCCGATGTCAAGGGGAAAACTGTGATTGATCACAGTTTTCCCCTTGATGTCGGGGGGAAAACTGTGATTGATCATCTCGGAGGGTCCTAGAGGGATTCCACAGATATTGGTCAGGGAGGAGGTTCCATGTTCTCCTACTGAATCGAGTCATGGGTCGGAACCTCCAGTATTTGTTAGGGCTGATGTCTCTTCCAAGAAAGACAAAACTAAAGCATATTTTGGTCCGTCCTAAGGATCCTCAAAGGGAATGGCAGGAGTTTACTCAGGGCTTGTTTTCTGCCTTGTGGCCCTAAAGACTCCTCAAGCAGTTTCAGTACCTGCTCTTCCTTTGACCTCTACCCTTCTATATGGCTTGGGGAACTGGATTCCTCGGCTGAGGATTCAGGGTCTGATGAGGGGGCTTTACCCTGTTCTTCACAAATGCCTTCACCTTCGGCTTATGGTTCTGATGAAGAGGAGTCTGTTAGCCCATGGTCTCTTATTGAAGGATTGTACTTTGGGGACACAATTGCTAGGATGATGGAATTCTTTAAGTGGGATTCTTCTCCATTGCCTGATATTCAGAGAACATATTAAGAGCTGCTTCAGATGGATACTCCTAAGCTATCTGCAGTTCCTCCTCTGTTGGCTGCCTTGTTAGATACTTTAATTTCTGTTTCCAAGTCTCCTGATTCTCAGCCTCCTGCTCTTAAGAAATGTGACAGATTCTATAAGGTCCCTGAGGATTGTCTATTTTTATTTAAATGTCCTTCTGCTGATCCTGCTGTGGTGTCAGTCTCTTCTGACAAACCTACTAAGCTTTTGCCCTCTTCCAAACTTTTGCCTTCTGATAAGGATATTAGGGGAATAGAGAGGATTGGTAAGAAAGTTTACACTGCTTCCACTTTGGCCTTTAGGGCTGTTAATTACCAGACCCAAATGACTGGTTATGCTCTGGCCTTTGCCAGGTTATTTCTGATTTCCCTGATTATGAAGGCAAATCTTCTGCTTTGTCTTTTTTTAGGTTCTGCTTCTCAAGTGGCTCACCACTTCATTGAGTGTAGCTATGATGCTTGTGACACCTTTTATAGGGCTGCGGCTTTTGGGTCTGTCATGAGGAATTATTCTTGGCTTCATCTTCAGTCTCTGCCCGAGGACATTAAAGCTACGTGGGTGGATGCTCCTTTGGATAATAAACACCTTTTTGGGACTGCTGCTGCTATGTTTAAGTCTCTTCATGAGAAAGGCAAAGCCTTGCAGAAGCTTAAACATATTTTTATCTCTTCTATCCATACGTTCCAGGGGGATTATCCTTCTAGATCTGCTTTTGGGTAGGAAAAGTGTGAGGCGGGTTCCCTGTGCTAAGGCTTCTCAGATTTCTATGACCCAGAAGCCTCCTTTCTATGGCCCAGAAGCCTCTTTTATCGGATAAGCCTGCTTCTCTTTGACAATTCACCCCCTTCTTTTAGATAAGGTTCCTTTGTCTTCAAATTTGGTATCTCTCATCACTTCAGACTCTCAGATTCTTTCTAACATCCGTCAGGGTTACTACATGGTACAGAGGTCTCTCTCTCCTTTTTCAGGGATTCTTTAATCTCCTCTAGAACAATTTCCTCATTTCCTGGAGGTTATCAGGTCCCTGGTGAACCAAGGAACTATCCAACCTGTCCCACCTTCCCAAGTGGGAAAGGGTTTTTATTCCAGGATGTTCCTGGGGCCTTGAAAGCAGGACACTTGAGACCAATTCTGGATCTCTCCTAGCTCAACACTTTTCTCAAGGTCCCTTCTTTTCAGATGCTTATTCTTCAAACCCTGTGTTAACTTTTATTACTCCAGGCTTTTCTGGTGTCCTTGGATCTGAAAGATGCTTACCTTCATAGCTCTATTCACCCTGTTTTCAGGAAGATTTTACATTTCTCTGTGACTTCCTTTCATTTTCAGGTCTCTGCTTTGCCCATTGGCCACTCTACTGCCCCAAGGGTATCACAAAATGCCTCTCTCCTTTGATTACTTTCTGCAGGCTCCAAGGCATTGGGATTTTTCTTCATCTAGATGACCTGTTGCTTCGGACGCCTTCTCCCAGTCACCTGTTACAGCATCTGAAGTGCACCATCTCTATCCTTAAAAGTCTGGGGTTTAGTTCATCTTCCAAAAGTCCTTCCTGACTCCCTCTCAGGATCATGTGTATCTGGGATGCAGGATTCAGACAATGCCAATGTTGGCCTCTTTATTGGCAGCCTTCTTTCAGTTTCTTCTTCCTTCTTTCACCAGCCAGGGAGTTTCTTCAGGCCCTGGGATTCAGTG
This sequence comes from Protopterus annectens, assembly GCF_019279795.1. Taxonomy (NCBI): domain Eukaryota; kingdom Metazoa; phylum Chordata; order Ceratodontiformes; family Protopteridae; genus Protopterus; species Protopterus annectens. The sequence goes on from NC_056735.1 coordinate 1,474,548,073, forward strand.
TCTCTTCTATTCTAGTGCTTCTTCTAGCCAGACTGTACTTGCAGAAGCTTCAGTGGTACCTCAAGTTGGTTTGGCTGCAGCATCATCAACCTCTGAATTTCAGTGTATCTCTCTTTCCCCTGTCTCAAGAAGGAATTCAAGTGGTGGATTCAACAGTTTGCACTCAGCCCAGGCCAGCCCTTTCAGCCTCCAGTCCCTTCTCAAGAGCTGTTCACTGATGCCTCTGACATGGGGTGGGGGGCATCTCTTGATCACTTGAAAATTCTGGGTCTTTGGCCTCCCCATCTGACGTCAGACCATGTCAACATCAAAGAGATGAGGGCTCTGATTCTGGCTCTTCAGACTTTTCACCCAATGTTCTCTCTAGGCCCCTTGATGGTATACACGGAAACCCTACAGTGATATGGTATGTCAACAAGCAGGGCGGCATGAAATCTTACCTCCTCTGCAGGACAGTGCTTCAAGCTTGGAAGTGGCTCTCAGTTATCAATTAACTCTTCAGGCAGTATACATTCCTTCAGAGCACAATCTTGTGGCAGACTCTCTGGGCAGGTCCAAAACACAGGCTCACAAACTGATGCTTCACAGAAATGTGTATCTGGACATTATCCATCAGTGAGGTAATCCCCAGGTAGATCTATCTGCCTCCTTCATGAAAAGGCAGCTTCCTCTATTCTGTTTCAGAGCCCCATGCCATCTGGCATGAAAGACTGACATCCTCTCCTTTCCTTGAATGGGGATGTTTCTTTATGCTTTCCCTCCTCTTACTCTACTTCCAAAAGTCCTGCAGAAGATTCTGCTGGACTCCCCAAAAATCTTTCTAGTGACTCCCTTTTGGGTAAGACAACAATGGTTCCCCCTCTTAATGCATCAGGCCAGGGGCAATCATTACACATTACCTCACCGGTTGGATCTCCTCACACACGACAAGGGGTCTCTCATCCATCCTCACTTGTCTACTCTGCAACTGACACTGTGGGTGATAGGGTTTTGATCCCTTTCAGGCACCTCTTTTCTGAGGACATGCTTAGGCATTTACAGGAGGCAAGGAAACCCTCAACCAGAAAATCTTATATGTCCAAATGGAAGAGATTTTCAGTCTGGTGCCAAACTCTTAATCATTTCAGTGGGGTCCCTCTGGTCCTTGCTTATTTGTGTGAGTTGCTCCAGTCTGGCTTGACCTATTTTTCTGTAAAGCCCCATTTCTCAGCTATTTCTGCTTGTCTGCCCTTGAATCCTCCTTTCACTTCTCGTTTTGTGGTCAAGTAATTTCTTAAGGGTGTCCTACATATTAGGTCATCAAGAAAGCCTATTCCTCTTCTTTGGGGCCTTAATTTTCTTTAGGAAAAATTGAATCAGGTTCATTTTAGCCTGAAGATTCTGCTTCTCTGCAGCATTGTACCTGGAAGACTGTTTTGTTGCTGTTTTTTCTGTGCTCCAGTCCCTTATGACCATTCCTCCTTTTTTTTTTTTTTCTTTTCACAGAGGCAGGGTGTCCATTTCTACTAATCCTTCTTAGACCCCAGATAGTCAATGAATTGTCCTTGAATCATTTGGTACAATTCCCTTCCTTTTTTCCTTCTCTTCAGTCTGGTACTGAGAGGGTCCTGCATACCTTGGATTTGCACAGCAGGTTCTATTTGGATAAAACTTGGACTATTCATATGTCTGATCAGATTTTTGTTTCCTCTCATTCCAGGTCTTGGTGTTTGTCTGTTTCTAAGTAAACCATCTCCTCCTAGATAGCTAAAGCCATTTCCATTTGCTAATCTTTTCAAGGGAAATGCCTGTCTGCTTCTGTTACAACTCATTCCACTAGGACTGCTGCCTCTTCTGGTGCTTTCTTCAAGGGGTTGGACACCAATTCCATCCCTTGAATCTGCTACTTGGTCTTCAGTGCATGCCTTTATTATGCATTACATGTTGGATATAGTTTCTAGGGCCAGAGCAGCTTTTGCTGAAACCATTTTATGTGGGTTTGTTGAGGGCTCTTCTCAGCCTTCCACCTCACACTCTGCTTCATGGGCTTTTTTTACTCTCCCTTTTGTAATGAATACTGCAACGGTGATACAGAAGGACATAGTACAGTTGTGTAAAAATCTTCCCATAACAGTAGATGTCCTTGTCTTCACTGTTGCAGTATTCCCTCTCTCTCTCCAACCCCCACTTGTTTATTCTACATTTTTTCAGTCTGGATGTGCATGGACTCCTTTGTCCTATGATGACTGTTCTCTTCTGGAAAAAATTAAATTCTAGGTAGTTGTGTCCATATGCCCTTTTATGCCCTACTTTTTGTGCGGGGAGCATAAATGTGGCGTACAGCATTAACAAGATCTCTTTGAAGCTTATTTATACTGGCCAAGCGACAGGCTGCCCAGAGTAACAAATACTGCAACAGTGAAGAGAAGGACATCTACTGTTATGGTAGCATTTTACACAACTGTACATTCTTCAATAGCTCCCAATTAAGATTTAATGATCAAAAGGTCAAGAGGCCTTCAACCAGCCAGACCCACAACTCCAGAAACAGTCTCAGTTTGTCTACATTTTTATTTTAAAAAATACTTCACTAGCTTGGAATACAAATGTAAAAACAGTAGCTATGCAAATTCATTTTAAATATTCTGAAACACTCTAACATTATTTAAACTTTTACATCTTGCTATTGTTAATACATTTCTGTCATCTGGAGTTCACATACCCAAAACTGAAGCTGCTAAGGCCCTCATCTTCTGCCATCACATTCTTTCTGGCAATGTTATCGCAGATTGCATGGCCACTAAGTAATGAAATCATGAGATGATAAAAAGATATCTTCCTCTCTGCCACTTCAAGAATCACCAAAGGATTTTGGCAGCAGCAGTCTTCCCCTCGGATCCACAGATACTCTACAGCAAACTGAAACATCTGTAACGTACCACCTGGCTATGTAACATGGAAGCCCTGACTATGACTGAGAGAACTAGAAACACCTGGTAGCACAGGTCTTGGAAGAAAACAGGCAAGGCAGGATGGTAGTGAACAACCTATGCTGGCTAACCCACATGGGAAATGGGGGGTATGGTGCTCCCAGTTGGACAATTGCTCCACCTGCATGTCTACACTAGATATAAAGGACAGCGGGGAGGATAACATGGGGTTGGCAATCCTAAGCCAGTGATAGTAGCTCTCAGGGGATGTGTATGTGGAAGCGCATACATGCCATGGGGAGAGAGAGTAGGATGCCCCAGTGGTGATGTAGGTGGCCATGTCAGCCACCAGGGGGTGATGTAGAGTCAAGAAAATCCCAGTGGCTGTATGCATGATGACTCCAAGATCGTCTCAAACCAAAGGGTGAAGCAGTACTGACCAACGGTGGTGCCTGATATTGAGCTGGCACCGACTGACATTTCTGAATACAGCCAGTATACACACATCTATATATAGATATATATATATATATATATATATATATATACATACACACACACACATATATAGATACACACACACATATATATATATGCATACACACACACACGCACACACCACCTGCTAAACTGAGCTTAACATTACTGAAATGTTTTGCTTCATTCAACTTTTTAAAGCATTCATACATACCAGTGCAAGAATGGGGTGAGAGGCATCTGATTATGCACATCATAACTGAATGAGAGTTCTCCATGCTTTGATAAATTTTTGGACAAGTAAGCATAATTGAAAGAAAGTTTTAGCTGCCCTGTTCTAGAATATATGAATGCAGCACTGAGCTAATATAAAGATACATGTACAATTCACTTACTGGCCACTCATGTAATTTATTAGTTTTTCAGTCTGACGTAATATATTTATTTATTTTTAGCAGTAATGATACCTGTAAGATATTATACATCACACCTATAAAATGCATGTAATGGCTGAACTATAACTGGGCATACCTCAGTAAATGGCAATGCCCTTATCGCAGTGGCTTACCTAATGTGCATCATTCATATTATTTGAAACACAAAATACACACACACCTTTAATACACTAGCAAAAAAGGACAGTGATTCACTCGAACACAAGTCCATTCATTATTCAAGGCTCCTTTTCTGCTATGGAGCAACTGGTTAAAACAATTCCATGTGTCTGTATTTATATACCCCTAAGTTCCTTTATGAATGGAGTCTGCATATATTTAGGTTTAGTAACTAAAACCAGGGTACTTAATACACATAACTAACAAGAATTCAGCTCAATAGAGTATGCCATTCTGTATCTGCTATTTATTTAATTTATTTGTTTATTTTAATTTAACTGGGTAATTCCATTCATCAAGTGACCCTTTTCAGGTATGACCTGGGCCTTGTTTATGGCAACATACAAGGAATAAGCAGTTAAAGAACAAGCAATTAAGTTTACAGTTTAGGGCAGTGATGGAGAACCTTTTGGGTTTGGTATGTCAAAAGCTCCTGGCACAAAATAATTCAGTGTACTTCACATGACCAACAAATGCAAAAGCAGTGTCTTTGGTAACTCGGGTGTTGGTGATCGCTGGTGTGTCACCCAGAATGTTGTGGTATATGTCACCTTTGACACACGTGTCATAGGCTCGTCATCATTGGTTTAGGGTATGTATGTATGTACAAGGCTGATTAATTTTACTATGATGCCTAACTTGCTAACACTAAATAACCAATAACATCACAGGAATTACAAAAACAAATGAAATAGCAGAGATTTTATACAAATGTCCTGACATGGAATGCTATATACTCAAGTGTCAGTACTTACATGAATGACTGAAGGTGCAGGCAATGAGAGAAACACAAACAGTAGAGAGCTACAAGAGCTAGAATATGAAAGCTAAGAAACTAAATGTTTGAAAATACAGCAGTTGTGGATATGTAGAAGCAGTGGAGGAAGTTCATTACAGGGCTTTGAGAGAAATACATCACCATGATGTAATAATGTCTCTTCCTTTTTGGGAGGGAAGGAAGGAAAATACTTGGCTGTGATCTCTGTAACATTTACAACATGGGAAGCATGAAGGTGCTTTGCTTAGTCCTAAATTCAGGACAATCTACTTCCCCCCTTAAACGTTTGGGGAGAAGGTTCTAAAAGTCTATATCTATTTCACACAACACTAAGAAAGAACATGCAAACAAATCTGTTGTGTGCTCATCTGCATGTGGCTAAGGCTCACTGGAGGACTGACAATAGCCCACCCTCACTGTATCTCAGATGCATTCCATCACAGACTGTACCATGCCATTTCACATCCGCTTAGGAGGCATACAGTTCTTATTTAGCAAGAGCAGAACACAGATTTTTACTTCACAGTATACAGTTCTTATTTAGCAAGAACATAACACAAATTTTTACTTCATAGTGTATCACACCACTTTCTGTATATGTATGAGCGAGTTTACTAGCATGAAAAACTCAAGTCATACAGAATGCCTCAGGACAGCATCCCCAAGGAGGTTTTAATTCCAGCTTTAGGACTTGAACCCCCTACCCATCTCCCCGTAACTCTTTCTCTTCCAGAATGACTTGCAGTTAATAGATACACAAGGAATGCTGGCACCAGTGCAAAGGTAAGATGTCTAGCTGTGACTATCAAATCTTGTTGGGAAATGGAGTCCAGACATCAAATGACTGACTGGGTAAAGTGGGATGCCTCATGGGGTACAGGCTAGAAAAGCTGCAGTGCATATGAACTCATGAAAGATATCAAATGATCCCTGTGTATCCACAGAAAGTTTTTTATGCACAAATAAGAGGAAAGAAGGGATGTATATTTGTGTCACTCTCAGTTCCAACTCCGTTCTACAGGGGACTCAACTGCCCCTTTAACTTCTCTAGCAAATCTAGCCAACCATCACACACACAGATTAATGACTTCAACTGTGAACATCTGGAGGAGGTCACGGTGATATATAATGTAGAGGGACCAAAACGTATAACGCAGAGAGACAAAAACGTAGCTGAAGGCAAGTCAATCTCTGTGTGTGGTGGTGGTGGTGGTGGTGGTGGTGGGGGGGGGGGTGCACCACTATTCAGCAATTTAGTGCCCAGCTTGTGACACCAGGAAATTACAGAACATGGATTGTTCTACCTAGAGATTATTACTACCCCAACTGTTTACAGACCCACCAATGACTCTCTTCTGGGATCCCAAACTAACTTACAATCCAGTTCTAATATACAGCATTGTAGAATAAACTGTCCTTTCTTAATCTAGCGCCGTGGCATAAAACAATGAAGCCCTGACTAAGACTCCGGTGACCCAAGTTTGAGTAGTGTCTGGAAAAGCCAAGTATAAGACTATGGGAATGAGAGGCCATTGTGGGTCACACATCTTGGATGGGAGGGAATGGATTTTCAGATGGTTGATTTTCACCAAGCAGGGGGGAAACTTGTGAGGAACCAAAACTGCCAGGATCAGGGTGGGCAGTTCTCATTGTGTACTAGCAGCTAAATGCACATGTACGAAGAGAGTACAGATGAATAATAGGTGCTCAGGTCAGCCATACGAGGCAGGGGTAAATATGTTACTTACATCAGTAGTCTCCTTCCCAACAGGGGTAAATATGTTACTTACATCAGTAGTCTCCTTCCCAACAGGGGTAAATATGTTACTTACATCAGTAGTCTCCTTCCCAACAGGGGTAAATATGTTACCTACATCAGTAGTCTCCTTCCCAACAGGGGTAAATATGTTACTTACATCAGTAGTCTCCTTCCCAACAGGGGTAAATATGTTACTTACATCAGTAGTCTCCTTCAAAACAGGGGTAAATATGTTACTTACATCAGTAGTCTCCTTCCCAACAGGGGTAAATATGTTAATTACATCAGTAGTCTCCTTCCCAACAGGGGTAAATATGTTACTTACATCAGTAGTCTCCTTCCCAACAGGGGTAAATATGTTACTTACATCAGTAGTCTCCTTCCCAACAGGGGTAAATATGTTACTTACATCAGTAGTCTCCTTCCCAACAGGGGTAAATATGTTACTTACATCAGCAGTCTCCTTCCCAACGTTTGTGCAGGTGGCTCTCATTATCTGAATAAACACTGATGAAAAAATCCCTTTTTCTCCAGTCACAATCAGCTCACTTCCAAAAAAAGAACACACACACACACACACACAACAGTACCAAGATGTTTAATGTAGTGGGTTTACTTCTGGCTAACCTGTGTAACCTCAGCAGACAAATACTTACTTTCACAATATTTCAGTACCTTTATTTCTAGTTAAATTCTTTCAAAAATGGCAAAAGTATATCTGAAGCTTTCAACTAAAAACTCAAATTTTTAAACTGTGGAGAAAGCGGATTTGAAATGAAATCTCTAATATCTGTGTTGGTGTGCTAATACTAGAAGTAGAGTGAGGTGACACAATAGCATTTCCTAGCCCAGTGATATTCATAATACTATGACTGTCACTTTACTCAAGAAGAGCTCAGAAATGTTTCCATCAACAATTTCATTGTAGCAACATACAAGAACAGCAATGACTGAAGCCAGGAATGTAGGGTTCTATTCCAGACTGGCAGGCCTCTACTTCCCTACGTATCTGGGTGGAGAAGCCATTTGTTCCATCACTGGGGTTTTGGAGGAACTGTGCCTGAACTTTTAAAAATGGCCAGCTTTCTCTCTCTCTCATATTCAACGTTACAGTAGTATTATCAAGTTGTGTGTGGATACAGCTAGGAAATTAAGACTTCTAAAAATTAGCATCAGTATTACAGTATTTGCAGACCTTCAGGTAAAAAAAAAAAAAAAAAGTACTCTTCTCCCAAAAATACAGCCATCCATATAAATACTGGTGGGAATCAGGATCTTTGAAAAGAAAAATGATTTTCCACAGATATGCAACGTGAATGTAGTCTGTATCAAAAAGGTTTTCTAGCAAGGCAAAAATAATCCACAATGTCTTTTTATGATGACATGGGACCAAGGACAGTACGACTCCGCTTTTGCACTTGAAGTAGTTGGCTAATAATGGAGCTATGTATCCCATACCCCAAGTGCAGTTCCTCTGCCTCAATCAGATAACTATTACGTAAAGGTGAAAAACAAGTGTGTGTGTGTGTGTGTGTGTGTGTGTGTGTGTGTGTGTGCGTGCGTGTGTCTGTCAATACTGACAAGTTATAATACTGTTGCATCAAAATACTGACAAAGTCCACATTAAATTGATAGTAAATAGACAAACACTCTACTTCTAAGATCAATTTACAGGAAAAATACACTAAAATGAAACAAACTAAACCATATTAATAGCATTGAATGTAGTTTAAATGAATGGTGTTAGTGTTACACAAAGGGTTTTCAAAGGTAAGGTACACGGTTAGGGTTAATATAATCATCCCCTGCACCACCTTAATAATGCTTGCTAACCCTAACTCTGCCCCTTAAGAAAACCTTTCTATATCACTACCATTACACAAGCCAGTCTAATATACAGAAACATGCACAATACTAAAGCAATTTCCTTCCCTAACCTTAACCAGCAAACTCATTACCAGCCCACTCACCTCTGTTTACATTCTAAACTGTTGACATTTTGACCTGTCAACATTCTGAATGGTATCTATCTCTCTCTCTATCTATCTATCTATCTATCTATATGAGTTTAAGGGATTTGATCCAAAGAACATTAGACCGACTTACAAAGTAATGAAAAATGTTTTATTTCAAAAAAATCAACAGGAAACTGTGCATGCCTTGGTACAAAGACCTGGAACATGCAAAGCAAAAATTCACAGTTTTGCAAATGGGAAAAAGTCCCCCATGGAACACCATACCCACTGCTAATTATATTTACCCACTCCAAGATTGCACAATAGCAAGGGAAGGGCATAATCCCTTCTCTGCTGACACTGTGGTTTGCAAAACAATTATCAGTGAACATATATATATATATATATATATATATATATATATATATATATATATATATATACACACACGGGTCTATATGAGTACATCGACAAGCCATAATATCGACATCCACTTGAGCGACACGAAATCACCGACGATTGAAATAAGCGAAATGTCACATTACCGAAATTCACATGTTTGACAAACAAGCAGTAACTAAAGACATGCCCCTAACAACTGCACAAATCTGCTACTCTTACAAAACATGGTAGTCATGTATAGCTAACTGAAAACTCCGTTACAGAAATAGTAATTGAATACACATCTCCAGGTTGTTAGCAAATCGAGAGAAAGTGTATAAGCTCAATATTCGCGTTACTGACACCGGTATTTCCTCTGCACCGAACCAAGACAGGTCTCAATTAGTAACATTCGGTTCATCTGTTCTGCATTTACGATTTGACATATAGCTCCTAATTCCGCAGGACTACTCAACTGTATTCCGATTTCCCCAGGACTACTCAGCTGTGTATTCGCTATTGTGGTTCGGTGCAGAGGAAATACCGGTGTCAGTAACGCGAATATTGAGCTTATACACTGCCTCTCGATTTGCTAACAACCTGGAGATGTGTATTCAATTACTATTTCTGTAACGGAGTTTTCAGTTAGCTATACATGACTACCATGTTTTGTAAGAGTAGCAGATTTGTGCAGTTGTTAGGGGCATGTCTTTAGTTACTGCTTGTTTGTCGAACATGTGAATTTCGGTAATGTGACATTTCGCTTATTTCAGTCGTCGGTGATTTCGTGTCGCTCAAGTGGATGTCGATATTATGGCTTGTCGATGTACTCATATAGACCCATATATACATATATATATGGGTCTACTTTGATTCACCGAAAACTCATTTCACTGAATTTCAATTCACTCTCAAAAAAATCGCTGAAAGCTCAAATCACTAAAAACTAATTTCACTATATCACATTTCACTGAATGGAAGTATTGTTGGGCAAATGAAACATATATGCCCTTTTCCCAACTGTAGTGCGATCATGGAGTTAGTATATATAGTTAGGGGGCTGTGGGGGGTGTAGTCCCCCATCTACTTAGCTTTTATATTTATGAATCTCATTTCACTGAAAGCTAATAACATAAAACCAAAAGTAGGTGGGGTGCTATACCCCCCCACACTCCCCTAACTATATATACTAACTTCAGGATCGCACTACACTGGGGAAAAGGGCATATAAGTTTTATTTGCTGAACAGTACTTACGTTTAGTGAAATGTGATTCAGTGAAATGACTTTTCAGTGATTTGAGCTTTCAGCGATTTGGTGTGTTTTGAAATTCAGTGAAATGAGTTTTCAGTGAATCAAAGTAGACCTATACACACACACACACACACATATATATATATATATATATATATATATATATATATATATGGGTCTACTTCATTTCACCTAACTTCCAATTCACTGACTTTCATTTCACTGACCCCATTTCACTGAAATTTAATTTGACTGACACTTCATTTCACTGACAGTTCATTTGACTGACAAGTATTATTAGCAAGAAAATGGAATATGCCCCCTTCCCCACTGTAGTGCGACCCTGAAGTTAGAATATATAGTTGGGGGTGTGTGTGGAGGGCGCAGCCCCCCAGTTCATTTCATATGATATTGTTCAGTTTTGATATAATATTGCTTAGTAAAAGAAAAGTAACTGGGGGGCTACGTCCCCCACACCCCCCATTGTGGGGGGCTGTGCCCCCCCACACCCCCCCAAATATATATTCTAACTCCAGGGTCGCACTACAGTGGGGAAGGGGGCATATTCCATTTTCTTGCTAATAATACTTGTCAGTCAAATGAACAGTCAGTGAAATGAAGTGTCAGTGAAATGAAATTTCAGTCATTTGGTCTCAGTCAAATGGGAGTCAGTGAATTGGAAGTTAGGTGAAATGAAGTAGACCCATATATATATATATATATATATATATATATATATATATATATATATATATGTATGTATATATATATATATATATATATATATATATATATATATATACACACACACACACACATATATATATATATATATATATATATATATATATATATATATGTATGTATATATATATATATATATATATATATATATATATATATATGTATACACACACACACACACACACACACATATATATATATATATATATATATATATATATATATATATATTTATGCACACAGCCACACAACTAAAAGTGTTCAAAGGCCAAGCACAGACCACAACAATGGGCCAAAGTCCTGGACAGCATCTAAGGAAGTGCAGGCTCTTTAATGCCTCTGATATGAACAGTGCAAGGTAGTGTGGCATAATAACCATTTGTAAACTATTACACACTTGCTAGCAGAGGATGGGATGCAGTCTTTAGTGGACTTTAAGCTGCTAGTCAGTATGCTGTACAGAATTTCATCTGGTTGCAAATCGTGAACCATGGATTTTCCTTTAATTCATTCACAAATGCTGTAGTACGCATTGTTCTGGCAACAGATCGTCAATCAGGCAAACACATGTTCAGCTGGCCAGCCTGAATCAATTAACTCTGTTTGGAACCGTGCTATCTCAGGCAGTCTTTGGAAGCAACAAAAGAACGTCTCAGGGAGCTGTGCGTTGCAGCTTCCCTGTGCCTTGCGGCATAGCAGCCATGTTCCACAAACAAGCAAAAACCATGTAACTGTAGAGCACATGGGCGAGGACAGCTTTCAAAAGGGATTGGGACTAGAAATAAGTGTGTGTGTGTGTGTGTGTGTGTGTGTGTGTGTGTGTGTGTGTGTGTGTGTGATTTTTTTTGTTTTGTCCATTACCTTGCATAAAAATAAGAGTAGAAGAGAATGACACTGCTGGACAACTCTCATGACAAGATAAGGTTAACTTTGTTTTCTTTCAGAGCCCTGTGGGTTTTTTTCTTCTACAGTCCCCCCACCGCACACAAGACACACAGATGCATATGATAGACGATTGATATACTAGGAAATATATTGGCTGTAATACTCCTTGAATCATTAGCTGTGTCATTTTAAACAAAAAAAAAAAAAACACAACAGTGAGTTAATATTCTATTGTGGCAAACTAGAAATTCTGAGAGAATGTATCCTTAGCATACCGGGACTTAGCCTTGGAAAGAAACGTTATGAAAGAAAGTTGAGGCAATGCTTCTTCTTACTCTCTCAACATTAAGAATCACAGCTCCAGCACTAAAAACTATGCAGAATGGATAGTATATACAATGCTTTCTTGTTTTAAAAGACAACATGCCTGCAAGCAGAGGTGTCACCATATTTTTTGTCTCCCTCAAAAGTGACCTCAGGTAAAAGACCCCCATTCTGTCACCAGTCGCCTATTTATCTCCTCTCCTGATAGGGACAGCCAGGCAAGGAGTCCCAAATACCACTGCATTGTGAGTTTTGCTGCCTTTAACCAGGCCTATCAGGGACATATGTGTATAGCTAGCCTATGTGGTAGGCCTGCCTGCCATTGTTTCTGTAAAGGCCCTGACTCACACCACCAGTGCATACCTTCAAAAACAGGAAGGAAGGACATTGGTTCTCCCCTCCCTCTATCCAGGCTAGTTTTACTGCACTCAGCTATGCAACTGAAATAGTCTGTTGTTGGCATGGGCGAACACCATCCCCCTGTACCATTAAACTAGTTGAGGGTACTAATGCAGATACTGATAAAGTATGGCACTCAAATATTTTTTAAATCTGCAAACAAGTGCAGGACAGGATTTATATGCATATTTGTACTCAAAATGGATAGCATATGTGAAGTAATTCACTGTACTGCTCATGAGACTTGTGGCTCCTCCAAATCAAGATCAAGAGAGAGTTCTCCCTATGTGGCAGCAAAAGGTTTTGCTGATATCCCTTTGGTGACACATTCTAGAACAGATATCTAGCCTGTAGTACTTAGCAAAAGTGTTTAATTTTGTCTGTGTGGCTCCTGCACAAATGCCATCCACAGACGCACGCTTAAGGAAGGGCAGCTGAAGTACCCACTGCCCTGACAGAATATGCCTTGGGAGATGCAGGCTTCTGCTGCTGCTCTGCAACACAGCAAAACATAAAGCAATCCAAGATCTATTATAAAAGGGTGAGCTTTGTTTCCTGCACCCCCTTCCTTTGTGAGGTGAAGAAACAAACTACCAATCAGACCTTCTGAATTCCTTGATCCCATCAGTGTAAGATCTCAGAATCTTCTGCACGTCAGGACAGCTCAGTAGGATCTCTCCTCTATTCTGAGAACTTGGAGAGAAAAATGGAATGTGAATAACCTACATGAGATTAGACTCTGCAGCTACTTCTGGTATGAAGTATGGGTTGGTGTCATACTTCCCAACTTATTAACGCAAGAAATATGGACAAGGCCAAAATAACCTGGAGACAAAGGCCCAAAATCAGAGACCAATTTGAATCACTGCTCTTATAAGCTTAGAAAGTTGTTAGAAAAACAGGTTTTGTGTTGGCATGCATTTTTTGAAGGATATGAAGTCTGAAACTCAAATGTATGTCACCATTTATTGACTTCAATCCTTAGAGGTTTGCCAGAAAACCACAAATTTTATGAGGAACAGACCAAAAATATGAAGCAGAAAATTAGACAGCTGAGCGGTATGGTGGTGTACAGCATGCTGTGGAAACTCAAATGCAGGAGTTTGATAGCTAGAGCTTATAATTCCCAGTTTCTCCTGATCAAAATAACTGCAAGTAGAAATAAGGTTTTCTAGAAGAAAAACTTAAGGTCAGTGGAAGATGCTGGCTGAAAAGGCTTCTTTGTCAACTTTTGCATTGTAAAGGAGTCTTGGACTGGAACCTAAAGCAAAAATTTATTTTGAGGAATGTTTTTCTTACCTTGGAAGCTGCCAGTAAGAAAAGAACCTTAGTCTACTAGCATTTGGAAATGGCCAAGTACTCTTTTTGGGGAATTAAGTTAGGCCTAGAACTTGTTTAAATTCCTCAATCATGTATACTAAGACCTAATGAACTGAAACATATTTTACCTGCATTCCTTCTTTAGTTGCCCTGTGTTCAAATCTATCTCATTTGTTTCTTTAGGTTTTCCTTGCGAATGGCCTCTGAGAGGCTGCCAAAATTCCTTCACCTTGTTTGTGGTAGTCATAATTTGAGAATCTGCACTAACAATCTGAGACTGTGGCCTTCTGGGTGATCAATTCCTGATGGATGAAATGCTAAGCTTCTGGATGTAATTATCCACAATGGACCATCCTGAATGACTGGGAAGAGCATCAGTATCCAGACCTGCTTTGGCCAATAAGCAGAACTTGTTCATCTTGGCTTGAAAGACTGTTTTGATGATCACTAAAAAGGAGGAAGGTAACAGTAAAACATCCTTTCTGGCAATGTCTCAGCCACAGTGCCCCTTAATTAAGAATATGTACAAAAGAGGAAAAAAATCTTACATTTCTCATTTAATAGCGAGGTGAACAGGTCCACCACTGGTTGTTCCTATATGTGAAATATTTTATTCACTGTGGTATGGTCTATAGTCCTCTCCAGGAGCAAGAGGACAGCCCTGCCTGAGCCTGACTTCCAAAACAATAGATTCCCATGGAATGTGCACTGACTCTAGGTGAAGACGTACAAGTACCTAGTCCCAAAGTTTGATGGCTTCCTTGCATACTGGAAAATAAGGCATTTCTTTCTGTTAGTTCATATATCATACTCCTGACATTTTGTCACAGTATGGACAGCAAGAGACCCTTTAGCCAAACAAATCAGAAAGTACTACATTTCCAGTTTGACCACCTGAGCTGTAGCACATTGATGTGTAGCAATGATTCCAGAGTCTAAAAGCCCTGAGCCATCTTGACCAAAATATGCCCTTCCACTCCAGGCAGATGCATCCTTTGTGAGTATGTGAGCATAATAGGAACAAGGTTGGGGGTGTGAAGCAACCCCTGAAGTTGCTGTATGCACCAGTGCAGCAAGTGAAGTCTGAGGTCCCACTCCAGTGGCATCATGTGCACTCAAGCAAAATGCATCAAAGAAATGGTGGCAGCCATAAATGCCAAAAAAATTGCACCCCCCCCCCTTTTCAGTATCAACTGATACAACCTTTTGGGTGTTTGGACTTCTTTTCTAGTTCAGATACACTCTGCTCTGGTTGGTATGCAAGATGCACCTCAAACAGATGTGTGTTGCAGTTTACATGCACTTTCAGTATCTGCTCTTACCTGACTTCAAAGTCATCTTGACGTTATACTTTTGTTTCTGCTTCTTCCAATACTTGCTATGTTTACCTTTCATTATAATACATGCTCCAAAGATTTATTAATTAGCTCAAACTTTTTTTTTATCAATACAGTTATTTATCCAGTTTTCATTTTGACATTTCCACATATATAATTATTTTTGTATTAATCAATTTCATAGGTTCATAGGTTCATAGATTAGTACTAGGCTAACTGCCCTTGCAAGTCATTTTAAGCCTTGCCAATTATCCCTTGTGAGACTCAAACCCTGCACCTTATGTTTGTAAGGCAAACACCATAACCATTAGGCCACCCTCCCAATTTATGCTGCATTTAATCTGCTTTCCAAGATACCACTGAAAATGCCATCAGAAAATGTTACCAGATCGGCACTCCCAGTCAATGAATGTTATTAACCAGGTAATTAATTAGTAAACAAGCAATCACCTCTCTCAACAAACATTACCCATATATACTATGAGGGCAATCGTCCTACAAATTCTAGAGCGGCATATATTCTACATTTATACATGCAGTTTGATATCTCACTATTTACATTAACATATTTAAGTGGATAAAACACACAAAACATAAGTCCCTGCTTTCGGATGCCAGTCACATCCTAGGCTGGTTAAAGGACATGTTCAGCATCACACAGAACACAACTAGGGTACTAAGGGAATCAAACCCAAGATTATAAAATGAAACTCATTAGCAGAGCATAGATTTAACCCTCTCTGCTACACTACTATGCACATACATACATGCAACACATTTTATTGTGTTTTAGTCTATGCTTTTGCCACTTCGTTCAGATCATAGATAAAAGGATCCACTGGGTCACACCACATGCCATCTGTCTCTATGCTTTTTCACAATTTAGAATGCTTCCCACCTTCCTCGACTTGCTTAACAAACTCCCCACATTCCTCCATCTGTAATTCCCTACAACTTTCTTTGTTCATGGAGTTTGGCAGCTGTAAACGGCTCTGCTAGTGAGAGCACCAGCAGTAGTTCACAGATGTGGCAACAACTGAAAAGTTCATCACACTACTACTTTTACATATGAATGAGCAGTTCAATCAAGTATGGCTGCCGGATGATTCTAGAAAAACAACTAGCCAGCTGTAAGGTTCTGTAAAGCATGTAGTGCTAATGCCAAGTGAATACAACACTTTGAGCCCTTCCATATATTTTTGCATCTATTAAGTGTATTTTTACAAAGCACGGTACCAGGAATATGTCAAACTATCTACTGGAAAGATGATATGACGTGCTGACAAAAAGAAATCTACTGCAAGGCTGATAAAGAGGCCCCTTTCAGCAGCGTGGGAACATCAAAACTATAAAACTGCCAGCAGCCGTACAGAAGTACTGCAGTCCAAGGTCTCATGGTACAGAAACGCCTTTCTAGCACAAGAGTGCAATTATGGTTTCATCATTACCCTCCCCTTACTAGTCTGTCAGCCAATCAGAATGTTTATTGTCTTCTCAGGTCTTTTTGATAGACATCAGGTCTTTTTGATAAACATCCAGATTCCTATGAAAAAGTAAGAGCAAAATGCTTGCAACATTTAAGAGGAAAATGACTGTGTTGAAAAGTGTGTGAATACATGAAACAGATAGATTCATGTATGCCTGTGCGTGTGTGTATCACTTACTAAGCTTGTCAACTGTCAGTTGTGTAAACAGGATAATACAAAAAGGACAGTTTTCAGTTATAACCCACAACTTAAGGATAATACAAAATAAAACATTAGAAACATTGTGCAGAGTATAGGTAAAGTACACAGGAAGTTAAACATGAAACAAAGTTATATTACACTGTGATAAAATACTCTACATATTTACTCACAGTACAGTAAATAAATGGTAATGCATGGAATGCAACTGTTACATATACAAAAATTATCAATGAGCAACACTGCAGAAGGTAAGTAAATATATGGTGGCAATAACAAATGAAAAAAATTACACACAAACTTATATAACACTTCTGTTAATACCTTATATGTCAGCATATGTGCCGCATAGTAAAGGTAGCAGAAGTTAAATCACAATAACTTAACATTAAGAACATAAAAAGCATTGGTTAGTTGACTCTTAATAAAGGTACAGAATGTATAATGAAAGTGGAGTAGTTAATGTGACAGTGTGAGGTATTGCCAACTATGCCAGGAGAAGAAGGGCAGAGGATGTGTAACATATGCCAGCATAGCTAGCTGGAGTTTTACAAAGAATTATATGTCATCTGTATATCAAAACTGATTTGTACAGGTGTTTGTGTTTAAAATGTATTTGCAAAGCTGCTAGTGTTAAAAATGTACCAACAATGGGTCTTGCTGGACAGAAAAATATACACCTGTATGTCAGACTGTATTGTAACTGTTGAAATGAATATACTGTAACAGAGGATACTGAAGAGAAGAGGTTAATCTCAGTCTATCTAACTTTGAAAAATAGTCTGAAATTAAATTACCTCGTTTAGGCCATAAAGACTGTATCTTACAGTTCTGACTGCAGCCAGACACAAAAGGTCTGTGAAAACCAGGTCTAGGAATCCTACTGTACTGTCCTTAGGGGTGAACTCATTGCTACCCTGGAAGGGTGGAAGTTTTTGAAATGGTTTTATAGCTTTCAGATGCTATAACACATTAGCAAATGTTTATGTGTGTATTATGACACATATGTGCTAGATTCTGGTTCAGTTTCTAGTAAAGGGGGTAGTGTGAGAACCAGAAGTCAGATGACCAGTTGTATGTCATGTCATTCTGTAATCCAGCATTGAAATGATGTTTTAATATCAGATGAGACAAAAGTCTCAGGGCAGTCTGTTTTTGAAACCTGATAAAGAAGGATCACTCAGCAATGCTGATCTTAAATAAGAGATAATAATTTTTACTTTTAACGTATTAATTTCTTAACTTGGTTACTGAAGTGCCCATATACCAAGATTAAGTCGAATTTAATATCAGAGCCATCTGTGTATGGATGGTCCAGGTGTTAAATATAGGAGCAAGTCTTTTAGTGAGGTGCAAGGCAAAAAAAAAGTCATAGGAAAGAGAAAATACAGGACAGAGGAGGACAGTATGGTTATTATCAAACATGTGATGAGTAACTGAATGACTTTCGGTTATATGGATGTATGTAACAAAATAGCTCTGATTACCTACAGCTATAGCAGTGGTACTCTAATTCAAATTTTAGGTGGTCAAATGAGAGAGATTTGAATGATGGGAAATTTGAGAGGTATCCCTCCTCATAGTAGGAATCTCTCAAATTCAGGCAGATGAAATCATCCTTGGGGAAAAAACTCATTCTGAGATAGAGAAATGAAAGTCTTTCTACAATAATGGATTCCAGCAGTTTGAAAAAGAAGATGATAGCTATATTTAGGTTTGCAGAAGGACTGTTACTTTCATGGAGTAGCTAAAAGGTTAAGAAAGCTAATTAGTAAGGTTGCTGTATCAGTAATGCCTGACCAGTTGCCACGGCTGAGGTAGTGGTAATGACAGTAATAGTGGCAGTGGTAGTATTCAGTATCAGCTATGGTTGGGAACCTGCAGTTCCTTAGCAGTGCCTCTGACCTTGGGCAAATCACTTGAGCAGTTAGCTTGGAATTTGGGATAGGTTCCTCATTGTTTCTGTGGACTGCAAGCCTATTAACTACTTATGAACGTATTGCATGTTGTTCACATCCTAGTAGCCTTGTGATCTTCCCGGATTCAGGGTCAAACATGGTGCCTTTTGACACTGTATGGCACCTCAGCAACACATCCCAGTGAAAACAATACACACAGATTTGAGATAACGACACAAGCAAAACTGAAAGGACCATGGTATGTTACACACGGTCACAAGGTGGACAATTAGTGTCAGAAAGCAGTAGAGATAGTTGCGACAGTCTGAATGCACCAGGAATGATGACACCAAAAGAAAACAGAAAATTTCTGCCCTAAAATACACAAAATGAAAGGATGATCAAATTTGCAAAGACACTGACAGAATGTAGGCTTTGAAAAACAAGACCAGGAAAAATAATGTACTGTTTACATCACAAACCTTAAGGACTAGAGAATGCAAGGCACAACATGATAGATGCATTTTCAAGTACTTCAAAAAAAATGAAAGTCTAAGAGGCCTGCATCTTTCCAAGCAGGAAACATGCAAGAATGTACACCTGTGTTATACTTACCATACCTGCAGATGCTCAAGTACATCAATACTGCAGTACTGATTCTTGGGTCTTCCTGCCAGCAGAAGCCTGCAACAGCCTGATTTCAAGTCTATCCATCACCCCCAGCCAAAAGATGTCAAAGAACCACCATCTAGACATCAGGGTGCAGGAAGGCCATCCACTGACACTATCATCAGGTGTTTCTAGGATGCAGTAGTCAATCTAATGCCTGAGGACAGCATGACTTTCCCAGTTGTCTAAACGTTTGAGAGTGAGAGACAGACAGAGAGAGAGACTGTGGACCAAAAGAAGAGGAAGGTGTGTGTGTGTGTGTGTGTGTGTGTGTGTGTGGGGTGATGATAGGATTAAGGTACCCACTCCAACCACTAGCCATGAGAGGGCCAAACAGAGGGGAAGGAAGGTGGGAGTTGGAACTGCAACATCCACAATTATGGTAAATGTAATGCAACTATACCATGCTTGTTGTAATCAATGTCGCAGTACGTACTCTTGGGAGGACTCCCAAAGCTAGAGATTGGGAGGTTGGGTGTCTAAAGCCCCCCCTGGGACAGAATGCTATGTAGAGCAGTAGTAGCAAAATCTGCCCTAGCCCTGGATACAGTGCCTAAATGGTAGTGTTTAGCAAAGGTGTGGACAGAAGACCAGATAGCAGTGTCCAAGATGGCCTGAGTAAGGATGCCTTTTAGGAAGGCAGTAGCAGCTGCCCTGTGTCTAGTGGTGTGCGCCATGACAGACACTGGTAATTGCTTTCAACGATGAGTACAGCAAACTGTAATACAATTAGCTCTCCAGTTTGAAACTGGATGCTTGGAGACAGGCTTGCCTTCTTTTTCTTCTGCAAATGCCACCAAAAGTTGTTCTGCTCTACTTGGAGAACATGCCCTGCTAAGTTAGTATCCGATCTATCCAGTGCATATCCAGGGAATGCAGGATTTGTTTGCTTTATTCTGTGGATTAGGGTAGAACACTGAGAAGTATACAACTTGGTTTAAGAAGAACTCTGACACAACCTTGGGCATGAAAGAAAGGTTAGTTCTCAGGGTACCAAAGAGGAATTCATCCAGTGGGGCATCAACAAGTTCTGCATTCACGTAGTCTGAGAGATGATGTGTCCTCAGCCAGACAAATCTACATGTGGCAGACCACATAGCAGCTGCCCCATATGATGCATTCAAAGCATCATAACCACACTTTACTGAAGTCTAGACAACTGGAGTGCTGATCTAGCTGCCTCCTGTATGACCCGCTGTAGGCTCTTGTCTGAAATCCACTTTGCCTTAGTAAATATCTTTTCTTGTAAAGACTCCATATACTTTAACATGCGAACATGGCAATTAAGAGCCCTCATAATCAGGGTAGCTAAAGTATAAGCCTTTTTACCAAATCTATCAAGTATTCTGCTCTCTCTAACATTTGGTAAAGGATGTCTGGCTGCAAACTTAGGAGCTCCCTTGGCAGATTCAATAGACACTAACAAGGGTTGTGCCTGTGGGTTCTTGCAAAGGTGCCTGTGGGTGTCAAACACTCATAAAAGCAATCTGGCTTTCTAGGGGCAGGAGGAAGGGAGTCTGTGCAGAGATATGTCCTCAAAGGCATCATCCAGAACCAAGTGCACAGGTGGAATGGCTAAAAGTCTGGGACAGGCTCAGAAGCTCTCTGTAATGAGTCTGCACCTAAGAAAACTCTGCTCTCCCAATTAAATGTCACCTTCATCTTGTACAGAGTTTCCCAAAGGAGAAGTCCTCAAGGGGGAGGGGAGGGAGTAGCAGAGGAAAAGGTGTCATCTGAGTCCAAATCATGTAAGTATTGAGGAGGGAGGTATCTAGGATAAGACAGATTTTCCTCATCTTTGGATTCTAGGAGTCTGAGTCCTTCTGGGGAGATAAAGCTCTCCTTTTACTAGGAGAAGCTCATGGAACAGATGCCTTTGGCTGTCTGGGGCCCCTGGACTTCATGAAATCATGAACGCCTGGCCAATTTAACCAGGTTCAGTGCATCAACCTGGGTATAAGAGGCTGAGGACTGAAGCAGAATGGGCTGGGGCAAGCTAATCAGCCTATTGACTTGGGTGTCCTGGGTTTAGAAATCACGGCCTTATGACATTGGCAGGCATCCACAATCTCTATCCAGTTCCTTGGAATTTCCTCATGTGCAGATACAAAGGGAATACCACCCTCTCCCTTGGTTACCAACACTCTGGTAAGTTCAGCCAAAGCCTGCAAAGCATCTTCAAATCCAAACAAAACTGGTGTGGTGCCTTGAAGGCCTCCTGAGGGTTCACACTAGTGGAATCAGGCCTAGTGGTCTTTGGGCCAGAAGGCTGCAAGGCACCTCATCCAAGTCGACACAAGACCTTACCATGGACAGAAAGCTCTCTATCATCAGCAAGGTCCTTCTCCTTCGATTTCTTATCTTTCCATTTCTTGGGTAGAAGACTCCACGTGGGCTTCAAAGACTTCGGCCCTACATTTTAAAATTTTGGAATGAAACCTAGCACAATCCTGACAACTAGAAATGCTATGCTGAGGTGTCAAGCAAAGCAAATGGAAATCTTTAAGTGGGATTTGCTTCCCACACTTCAAGCAATTATTAACATTTTAAAATATTAATTACAAGAAAACGTCCCCAACAGGGTACCTACCTGAAAGCAGGATGGACTCCAAGCATTAGATAAGTGGAGCAGCGCATCAGACTACAAGATGGCTGGGGATGATGTAAAGACTCTGGTTGATTGAGGGCTTCTGAGTGGCAGGAAGGCCCAAAAATTAGTACTGTGGCACTGACTACGAAGAACTTCAGGGACAGCTCAGAAGTGATGAGAGAATTTTTTTTTTTTTTTAACAGTGGACTGTAAATACAGACAGCACCCTTCCTGAAGAAGTTGTATTATGAAAGATAGCAGGCTTCAAAAGCATGCATAATACAGATATAAATGTTCTGGTAGGTTATAGACAAAAATGGGACACTGATAAAAAGAGTTATCCAGCTTACCAGCTGGATAAGGACAGACCAGCAAGGCAAAGTGGTCCTTGCATGCAGACATATTCTAATGCTTCTGCTAGGGTGCTACAGCAATAACATGATTACTTAGTCATAACACCACAACAGGAAATGTTTCTATACTGTCAGTAGTAACCAAGTGACAACGTGCACCATGCATCCTGGTGACAACCAAGTCCTCACTCGTGTCATTCGTTGCCTTCTTGACTACTGTACTTCTCTTCATGTAGTTGTTGTTTGTCTTTTGGCTTTTCCCTGTTAGGGGTCGCCACAGCGGAGCACCGGTCCACTAATGATTGGCAGTAGATTTTCTCGAACGCCGAGGTATCAGCTCGACGTCCAACCTTTTCAACAAAGGCACGCCCATTTACGCATGTCTTTCGAACGCCCACCCAGCCGCGGGGAGGACATGCAGACTCCACACAGAAGGCACTCCCTGCACTCCAGCCGAGAATCGAACGGGAGAACCTCTTGCTGTGAGGCAACAATTCTACTGCTGCACCACCGCAGATGTATTTCAATTTCAATTTCAGCTGATAATTAACATTACTACTGATATATGTAGAGGATGGGATTGGAAAAAGCCCTGCAGACTATTTAAAGCTAGTAGTGCAGCGCTGCAACTTTTCTAATAAAAGTACAAGTCTTGCAAACCTCTGATTTATAAAAACATGCAAGACCAAGATCTACAACTAGGAGCATTCTTGTGTGGCAGCACTACACTGCAGTAAGAAACATGCATCGATACAACAGTCTTCAGTAACCAGCACAAGAGATAGCAGTATGAAATTCCCAATATCATTAAAATTAGTTTAGCAATAAAAACAAAATGCTTTGCAGTGCAGGCAGTTAGGAATTCTGTATCAGCCTCCTTATGAATTACAAAATACTCTCATCATAATTGAACAGCAAATCTCTAATGCCTTTACAACTATTACACTACAGATCTGAAGAAGCTTGTGTTACTACACGCGAAAGCGCTTATCTCTTTGTGTGCTGTACCTTCAATAAAAGACTCTGAATTTTACAAGTTGGATTTTCGAATCTTTATAGGATTGTTACAGGATTTTGTGCTGTGGTGAGTCTTCCAGTGTTTGGTTTCTTCACGTTTCATTGTTTCTCTGGAGACTCGGAGTGTGGTTTGGTTTCTTTTTGCTGATATTACACTACATGCTACAACCAAAAAAAATATTTCATAATACTTAGAAAGTTAGTACTATATCACAGTCTTGATGCAGCAGTTACTAGCAAAGTACTAGTGCTGTAATATAACAGTTAACGCCATCCATCTTTTTATTATTCTTTGCATTAAGTGTGGACAGACTTGCAACAGAATGAGGCATCTATTAATATTTAGCACAGGAGGACTGAATCTTTTCATCTCAGTTTGCCTACTCTGTGACTCTGAAAAAGTAACTTAATCAATCAATACTCACAGGTTACCCGTGTAAAGGGGCATTCATGTCCAGTGGGTTTACCTGGTTAACAAATGCTTGACAAAATATGCATTGACACTGTCTGTTTTAAGTTGCTGAATGGTTTAAGTACTGGGGTTGTGAGTATAATACAGAGGTTACTATCTGGAAATAGTGTATAATTGGTGTCTAAATACTTAGGTTCTTGATGTTTGAATGTTAATGTTGCAATCTCTAAAGCTGTTAGTGGAAATTTTCAATATATATACAAGTGTGCGTGCATGTGTGTGTGTGTGTGTGTGTGTGTGTGTGTGTGTATAACATTCTCCTATATTTTGTTACATCTCCTCCTTGTATAAACATTGCTAGATGCCAAAACTGGAAGCTGCTGCCTCAATGAGCACTGTACTGTTATCCTTTGCTATGTGCACAGTTCTCAAAGGTGGGGCCCATAAGGTCATAGACACTATCTGCACATGCTCAGTTAATGTACTGGAACAGTATCTGTACAGAGCTCTTCTTACACCTCTCTTGTTTTACACTTCCTTTCCTTGCCTTCTCTCTTTTACAGCCATTGAAAAAATGATGCTTCTCATTTATTGTTTGTATAGGCTTGCACACACAAGTGCAACATGATATGTCAGTAGGACAGCAACTGTAGCAGACAGTATGTAAATAAATAAAAAATCTCAATAAGCTGCCAGTTTAGAAGGACAATATCAAATCAGCCCAAGTGTTGTCCTAAATAGCTGTTGGGTAAGTAACACTGTTGTTTTGATATTGCTGTGGCAAAACTGCACTAATTAAAAGCAGTAAAATTAATATAATCAATAATAAATCATGGTGGTTTAATAAACTCGGTGTAATGTACTACAAAATCATCTGCACATTTCCCGCCAGTATTAACTATGTGATGTACAGCATTCAAAGGCAGCATTAAATTGAACCTAATGCTCTATAAAATCAGGCACACAACCTAGGGCATGCCATGTCAGTATTGAAAATAAATTCTATGCTACTCAAGTGTGCAGGAATGAATATCTCACGGCAGTATTAAACGACTATAACACTACATCAAATCTGCATTGTAAACAATACCACAACAGGAATAAAGCAAGTACTGTTCTTTTCTGCTACCCAATACAAATCAAGTTACAGCACTGTTAAACTGATTGTGAAGCATTGCAATATCAGCCAAACGGCATAAGGAATGCCATGCCAGCATTAAAGTTAACCCTGTGACGTTCAAATGCGCAACATACAGTTTCTTGTGGCATTATTAAACTGCAAAGCACGAAAAACTACAAAGAGCATCTAAAGCATCCAGTGTCCACCCATTACAGTTCAGCTGCATAGCATGACATGGAATGCAATATAAACTCAGGTCACTCATCTACCCATCAGCTAATCGAGGGTGTCCCCTGACCATAGCTCTCAACCTTCCATCTCCAAAATGAGGAACACTCGCCTTCATAATGTGGAACAAACGGACAAAATGTGGAACACATACTACTGGCTGACTAACAACTTCAACTAGGAAGGTCATAGGATGGTTAAAATATGCTGGTTTTACTCATAAAGATCATCTTTTAATGAATTAATATAATTCATTTCTATTTACCATGGATTTCACTTAAAAATAATTCCTAACACTGAATTTGTGACAGACTCTTTCAGTGTGGAACTTTGAGGAACTTCCAGGAATATGAACTTTTTAAGACCCCAAATGAGGTATGTTCCTCATAATGAGGTATACTTGAGAGGTATGCCCCTGACAGTTAACTAAAATAAAAACAGTGCACTGAAAAAGTAGTTGCACAAACTAGATGGTTTACAACCAGACACCACAGATCATCTTGTAAAAGGACTGAACTTCATTCTAATGCGCTACAAAATCAGCTGCTTAAAGCAGAACATTCTGTGACAGTTTTACACTAAATCCCAATGTCTTTAGTTGTGCCCTATACATCATTCAAAGTCAGTAATAAACTGAATCTAGTGAATGGCGAATGCAGCCATGAAAAGTAGGACATTCCATGACAGCGCAAAACTGATTGCACAAACCAGGGCATCCTACAGCAGTATTAAACTGAATTCAATGTGCTACAATTCCAACCGCACAAACCACTGATGGATTACTGTCTAAATTTCTGCTTGCCAACTGGCTCATACTCTCTCAATTCACTCACCACAAATGCCCCAGTACAGTTTCAGTGCAAGCTAACATTCAACAATGACAAATGCTCTTTTTTTCTTATTGTCTATAAATAAATTTTCCCTTTATGAAACAGAACAACCAGAAATGACTAAAACACAAGCTGAAGAAAAACATTCATGTAGAGATACTCAACACAGAGAGATACCAAAATGATATAAAACATCTTTCCACACTAAAGTCATTGCAAAAAAAAAAAATGTTTTTTTAAGACACTAAGACTAAAACATGCCTACAGCTTCAGCGCAACAGGCATGAGGGTTGCATATGCTTCTTTTGAAGGGGGACTTGCTTACTATATATTTCAGTAAACCAGTCGGAACAATGTGAACCTTTTCCAGAAAACACACAGTCTTTGGAGAAAGGGGTTCTCCACCATTTCTACAGACTTAAAATCATCAGATGTACAACAGCTACACTTCAGTTTTCCTTCCCGCTGCTGAACTACTAAGCTCTGCGCATTAATTAATGCTGCACAGGGTACTGCGGAATGCAATTTGCTTTTCCTCTCCAGCTGAGCAATTCCTGCCTGATAAACCACAAACCTATTTATAATATCATCACAAACAATGGTAATGACAGACGAATGTTTCCCACAAATATACTTAAGGCACACTAGAAAATATGCCGTGAACTTGGCATGGGAAGAAACAAAAAATTTCTAAATAAATGTAATCGCAAAGTATAAGCATTTATCAACATGCCCAGTAAAAACAAAGGCACAGAATCCTACACAACTAACATCTAAACCAGTGAAAATAATTCATAAATAAACTCAAGTGCTGACAAATACTACAGAAAAAAAAATGTGGATGTTGTTCTCCTTTGCTGTATTTCAACTGCCCTTCCCAATCAGTCTTAATTAAATTAACTTGCCTCTCTCTATACAGCTTGTGATTTCCTGTTACAATTATTATTTATAGTATTTATGTGCAACATTATCCATTATAATTAATTACACACTTGATTTTTTTGTATTTTTCTCTTTTGCTTACAACTAAACATATACATAGCTCATTTCACTAATTTTCAGCTATTACTCTAGTGGTCTTAAGGCCACTAAACACTTCACAACTAACTGCTTCAGAACTGAAACTACTACTGTTTTTACTGCACTGATACACTTCAGCTCTGTCTGTGCTACTCTGTTGACAGATCTCTCAGTAACACTATGGTATTTAAATCAGTCAGTAACTTGTGAGCAGAGTTCAAGCCTGTGCAGCACCATGACCTAAACTCAATGGTTTTAAGTGTTGGTAGAGTACTATTTCTGCCTAGTTATAACATATATTTTTATAATCGAAGTTTCATACAGTGTTAATAATAATATGCAAAAATGCAAACAAGTTCATCATAGACATTACTGATTACTATCAAAGCTCCAACTACCATCCCTTATTTTTCCGCTACACTAGCCATTAGGTAAAGTCCTTTCATTGTTTAAATGCACTTAAATCTTAACTTACCAAACAATTCTGATGTTCCAGAAGAAACAGACCTCAGCAACCCCACTTTAAGGAGCTCTGCCTCACTTGTCATCCAGCTCTGGTGTACTAACATGCAGGGACTATGTCTCTGAAGCAGTGCAATGAATGCATTTTGTTTGACTCCAAGCACTTCACTTTAAAAGTACCTACTCAAAACGTTCTACATTCAATGTAGTTGTCAAAAGAAAACTTTAACTGCTTTCTTAACACATTCCAAGCAGTCCTAATTATTTCTTTTTCTTGTGTAATCCATTTGGTCTTTTTCAGAGCACAGGCCTTTCTGTTCTGGCTTACAGCTGATGTATGGTTATGCAGTGACATCCCAGCAATCAAGGATTACAAGTATTACTTTTAGCCAGCAGCTTGAACCAACTGTAAGAAAAAGCTGGACATTTATCATTCCTAGACTTCTAATGCCTGACCACCAAAATTACTGTAAGTCATTTTAAATGAAGGTGTGAGACTGAACTACCACCGAAGACAGCAGTTACAGTACTGTAACCTTGTCCAGTCTGTGTGAGACTGAAACTAGAAATGGTGGGTGGGGATGTTAAAGTAAGATGCTTTTAGTTTGTTTTGAAAAGCATCGTAGCATACTAGTCTGGAAGGAACAGGAAGGGCACGGCCTAGAAACAAGTAAAAGAATTTATTTAATAATGTGTTATCCCTGAGACAGAACAACACTTGAAAGCAACCTTTACTTTTGCACAATATCCCACATGACAGAAAACATTGGGCTTCTCCTCAAGACAGATTTTTGAGGAATCCAGACAGTTTAGCACCTGCAGTCCCATGTCTACAAAAAAGGCTGCAGTCTGTTGCTCCATCTTTGTCAAGTCCAATCTCAAACTAAGCATCAACTCCTTAAACCACATACTAGTGTACCTCTGTTTGCACAGGTTTTCTCCCAAAGAATGCTTACACTAATTACATAATCATAAAGGACATATGTTTGAGTTGGGAAGCTTCATTTCCACAGTAAAGGATAATTTGTCTCTACAGGATGAAACTACCAAAACAAAATAATACACTAAATAATTAGAGAAGTTCCCATATCACAGCAGATACATATTATGTACACATACATTACATATAGCTGCATTTAAACAAATTGAAAATGAGTTTATCCATCATGCACCTGCCTGCTACATGACAGGTTGGTTCCTGTTCAAGTCCCTTATTAGCTGAGGCAAGAGCAAACAGCTGTGACTAAAAGACATTTGGTGATTGTTGTAATAGCAATCCTAGGACCTAACTATGGACACTAGCAGTGAGAGTATATAGCAAGTTAAAGAAACAGACCTTCTCAGCATTTGCTAGCAGAGATAGTCTCCATATCGGACTGACAAGAATTCACTGGTCATGAATACAGTGACTGGCAAACTGAAGGCATCATGTATAAGGAAGTCTGCTAAAGCCAAAGAGTATGACTTTCTTGTGGTTTCCAAGAAGTTTTGGCAAACAATCATATGACTTTGAAAATCGGTGAAATGATACTGCCAATGCAGAACCCTATGGCTCAGTCCTTTGGCCACTCTCTTTGGCATTTACTTCCTGGAGATCAAAGCTAATGTTAAGGGTTTATGGAAGATAAGGTCTGCAGATGACTGCAAATTTTGTGCCATCATAAACTCCCCAGAGGACAACAACATCCTCCAAATGGGTCTATAACAAACAAATAGCTGGTGTCAAAACCATCTATAAAAACTAAATGCCAAGAAGTGTAGAACTTTCTCCTTTGGCAAGCTGACTCCTGTGGTAACTATCATGTTGTCAACACCCACCCAAAAATTGATCCTGTAGTTGGGGATCTGGAAGCTTATATCAACAATGAACTGTCCTTTGATCACCACGTATCCAGTATTATGAGGAGGTCCTTTTTCATTGCACAGCTTATATCTAAAGTATTGTGTCCAGATCTAGGGATGTAATTGCCCCAATGTAGTCAGCAGTCTTTAGCCAGCTCATCAAGTACAGTGTCCCTTTCACTATGTACTTGTCCAAACACTTGTCGCAACTAGAACAACCACAATACTTTCAGACTAAAAAGTCAAGGGCCTGAATCATAAAAACAATGCAGGCCATCTGAAAGCCTTTCCCCTCTTCTTGCGTGATCTCTGCCTTGTGTATAGAGTTTCAACAGACTGTATTCTGTCTGATCTACTTCACAACTGTAAGTCCACTAGTATCACAAAACAGCTCAAGGGATCTCAATCTGTTTTGAAAAACAAGTACATCATGTTAGAGGGATAGGTTTGCATTGCAGAGAATACCGCTCCAGATAAAGAAAAGTACTTCCTCTTACTCTATTCAAATACAGTTTGGATGAATGGATGGGTAACCACAAACTTAGTCCCTGGTTTAACACCCCTGAATAGTATATCCGCAAAGCATCCCAAGAGAGCACTAATGGGGTTGGGAGGCTGAAATAATGGTTAATGTGTTTACCTTACAGACACAAGGTGCCAGGTTTGATTCTCAAATTGGGTAACTGATAAGGCTTAAAACGGCCCACAAGGGCAGTTAATCTAGTACTAATCTATGAACCTATGAATAGAGGAAACGTGGAAGTATCCCACCCTATCCTTGTTTGATTCATCTCAGAGTTAATTGGGTGTAAAGCTGAGGTTTATCTGATCTGAAAAAAAACAGGAAATTTTAATTTGCCTGCAAGACTTAGCTTAGTGAGGTATCAACATTTCTTTGAAACACAGTTCAGAAAAATATCAAAAACTGATTAATGTGGCTTATAAATGACATAAAAATCTCTCACAAGCAGACAGAACATATCTCTGTTAACAGTATTATCTAAAAAGACAGGCAGACATGAACATTTCCCCTTAATCAACTCTCTGGATTAGCTGTGGCTCTTACATTAAGAAACTCAGAGCATAAAATCGTTAACTACAACTAGCCTTCTAACCTTCTCACTTCAGAGGTGAACATCTAGTTTACCCATTTTGTTTGTATCTACTCAAATATTAGACAACAATAGACAGTGTAACAAATCAGTATACTGTAGAGAGAGGCATTCTGTTTCTTTCATTTCACACTTTATGGCTTCAGTCATTAGATATAGGGATCCATCAGATGCTTTTGATGGAGAAGTTCTAGAGGGTATATGTCTACACCAAAATTAGCTATAATGGACTTTCCAAGATGGATGCACACTGATTAGCAGCTTAACTTCAGCTGTCCCAGCGTCAAAAAATAAACTGAAAGACATGGGCCAGGAACTTTGTCACTTTTAATAAGTTTAGTTACTGGCTAGGAAGTACACTGCCTAGATGCTAGCAAAGACGAAACTAAGAGATCCTAAAAAATCAACTAGAAAAGGTGAGAGAAAACACTGATTGGGAAGAATCCTGCAGCTGTTCAGCAAAAACAGTTCAAACTCTAACTTTGGTGCAAGCCATGGCTTCCAGTTATCTAGAGGGAAAAAACAAGTCAAATGTGTTCAGAGCTGATTAAAATAAAACAATGCAGGAGTACATCAACTCTAATAACAAAAAGTTGGAAAAATTGAAATAGATTTAACTAGATCATAGGAGCTGATAAAACTGCAAAAATCAATGGTCAGATGAAGAAAAGGCTGGGTGAGTATGAGACTTTCAAGAAGAGATTCTTCAAAAAAAAAAAAATGGTAAAATTAGAGGCCAGAACATGTAGGGTAAACATTTCTGCTGCAACTCAGAAACTAGAAGGAACAGACTAAATTTTATGAAGGCACAAGTAAGCAACTGTTGCTGTTCTATTCCACAGCAAGAACTGCTAATTGAAAAGGCACACCATGTGCATGCTCCAAATCTGGCCATGAAAAAGCAGCTAAGATCTGCATTAGTAAAGGTGTATCCAGCTGTCTTTAGAATACGTATTCCCGGAGGATCAAAGTCATTTTTTGTTGCAAAGCAGGATAAAAAGGAAATACAAAAGTTTGTTTAACACAAAGTGAACCATTAAGTAGAACAGGACTTTACTTCTCTTTTGTTCTAATAATAAAGCACATGAAGAGACTTTGCCCATGGAATCTTTTCCACTGTTTCAAAGAAAAATGCTTGCGGGACAGAGAAAATCACAGGAGTTGACTGGAAGAATTAGGATCACCTTGGAATTGAACCAGAATCTGGAGTTGGGAGATGGAAATGAACAGGAAGATGACCAGCAATGTGGAATTAATAAATAAATACGAGACTGCAAAGCATCGATTGCATTTGTACAATATAGTTGTACAAGAAAAAGTGGAAAGAGTAGTCTTTTGTTGACTTAGATAAACGTGGGGAACTGAAAGTTATTTGCCTCACTTCACATCACATATGTTTGGAGGGACACTAAGGGGAGGGGAAGAGAAAGGAAACAAGTAACTGTTAAGTAAAACAATTTCTGTGCTTAACAGTATTTCTATGAAATTTTTCACAATATAAACTGCATGCTTATAATAAAGTATTTTCAGTTGTTCTTTTATGTGATAAAGTTACTAAAGTAAACTGATGCTTTTTTCTTCATTCTTTCATCTGTTTCTTTTTAAGTACTGAGAAATGTAGTAATTACAATACAAAGAGAGAAAAAAAGGCCAGGTAAAAGCATGTTTAAGTTAACAGGCTGTAATCTTAGGTTGTTGAGGTGGGAAGTGGGGTGCAAAACACACAGATCATACATAATACATGCACAGTTGATATGTTTTATACAACTTTTGCATAGGTGAAAGTGGAAGCAAGTAAATAAAAGAACACTGAATGTAATGAAATGTTTTCTTTAGCAATAAATGTTTCAGCATGTCTTCAGAAGCCTGCAGCTGAGAACTATATTTTCTCTCTTACATTTCCATGAAGACACACTGATAATAGGTCAATAAAAAGCCAGAACACTGGTTTCTTCGAGGCTAAAAGTTAATGTTTTCTGAAAAGCGCGCAAGTAGTTATTCACATCTGGGAAGGAAATAACAATAACAGTCGCCAATTAGTGTTAAGTAGGCAATAACGTGTATTCACATAAATTACCCCAGTTTTAGGTTAATTAAGGCCTGTGTTATCAGCTGTCTATTTGGGAGAATTGTTCCTATTAGGAGGGTTAAACTCCATTATTTGAGGATGTACACAGTTTTCTGTGTTGCACAGGTTGTGGGGATGTTCTGGTGTTTTTTTTTTGTTTGTTTGTTTGAGGTTTTCATTAAAACAAAAAGTCTTGTAAATTGGTTCCAATGCTGATGATGAGAAAAAATGTATAAAGGATTAACCTACCAAGCATTAGTGTGTACAGGAATCACAACAGCTGAAGCAGACATTAAAACGGTCATATATAATAGGTGGGAATAATGAGTTATCATAATGGGGACATTTTTTATATTATCTTGGAATGAGAATGGTCTGATTGGTATAGAAAAAAAAAAGAATATTTATTTATATTAAGAAATGCAGAGTGTAAATAACAATGCTACAGGAGACACATTTGGATAGAACTAAGCATGTGAATTAGATAAGGAAGGGATTTCTGGATGGACATTAAGCAGAATCTCAGGAACAAAGGAAAAATACTTATATTAATTGCAAGAGGAGCTCCAATAGGGATTTAAGAGGAAATAAAAGATGAAAATAGTGGATTTGTGGTAGCAAGGAGCTCCTGGCAAGGAAAAAGGATTATACTAGCATGAATTTATATTCCACCTAAAACTGTTCTTATGGAGCTTAAAAATTTTGTGGAGAAATAATAAGCTTTCAGCAGGGAATTGCACTTATAGGTTGAGATTGGAATTTGATTTGCAAGAATGAGGATGTATCTGGGGGGCCTACAAGGGAAAATATAACAAAAGAGGGTAGATTTCTGAAGAAATTTATGAAAACATTTGTTATGGAACAGATGAATTTCAGTAGTATGAACTTGGAGAATTTACCTGTTATTAATCCCCAAGGTACAATAACTGGACTAAACTAGACAGAAATTATGTTTCACAGGAACATGTACATTTAATTGAGAACACTGACACACATTCAATAACTTTAATTACGAACATAAAAATACAGGGTAATGAAGAAAAGATGAGACAGTGGTGCTTCCCCATCTACCTTTCAAAAACAGAGGAATTTAGTGAATGGGTAGTGGAAATTATTTGGGGGTTATTAGGGAAGATAGAAAGTACTACAGACGTTATAGCTAGCAAGTGGGATAACATCTGGCATTTACAAACAGAGCTGAAATAAAAGAAAAAGATATATGGTTAAGAAGCAACCAGAATTATTTAGATGGACTGATACAGGTTAAACTATTACAGAATAAGGGGAATCACACAAAACAAGAAGAGATGCAGCTGCAGAGAGCTAAAGAGAAAATAAGGGAGTACCTGGAGATTATGCATGCGTTTAGAAAGATTGCTGATAACCACCTGTTTTTGATAACTCCAGAACACAAAAAATTTTAGCACAATGACTTAGGCAACAGAAAGTAGATGGGATTATTGCCAAACGTAAGGAGCCTACAATCAGAAAAATAACCAGAGTTACTGTAGAGGTATTAGGGAGATTTGGGAAATCTTATGAACATTTACATAAAGCAGAGAAGTGAGGAAATCAAGAAAAACACACATGGGAATATTTATGGGAATATTTATGGAAGACTTAAATACGCCAAGGTTACAGGGAGATGAGGCTCAACAAGTAACCGTGAAGATAGGCAGAGAAGAGATAAAAATGGTGATGTATAACCAATCTGCAGGAAAATCTCCAAGACAAGATGGCATTCTGGTGGAAGTCTGGAAGATAGGAGAGAAGAAACTGATAAAGATCTGGAAGGTTTTGCTTAATAGCATTTTAAAAGGAAGGGAAGCAACAACATCCTTGATAAAAAGCTGTGATGGCTGTAAAACCTAAAGCTAGTAAAGACTCATCATATCCAGCTTCATACAGGCCCATTTCAATTTTAAACCATAATTATAAAGTGCTTATGTCTATAATGGCTAAAAGAATGGCAGAGGTGTTGCCAAAATTGACAGATATGAATCAATGTGGTTTTGTGGAGGGGAGACAAACATTTGACAACATTAAAAAAACAATGATGAAACAGACGGAAGCGGAACATAAGAAAATACCACTGTTGTTGGTAGGTCTTGATGCAGAGAAAGCATTCAACAGAGTAAACTGATATTTTATGAGTACGGCAATGGAAGCACTTGAATTTCCTGACACAATAAGGTTAATTAGGGGGATATATGAGGGGACGAAGGCAAATATCAAAATGGGAAGATTCCTCTCTTATAAGTTGTGTCTGGACTGCCGAAGCAAGCAGGAGTGTCCTCTTTCTCATTTGTTTTTTGCATTGTATTTAGAACCATTGGCAGAGAATATAGAAGACTCAGAAAGTGAAGGATATAATTGGTATGGCGCTCAAAAAAAGTTGGCTTTATTTGCAGATGGAAGAAAAACATCGGAGCTGTTTAAAATCCTCCTCATGTGAAATGCTCTAAAGACTATGTTCAGATCACAGCAGACTCAGACACTATGAATTTCCAAATTCTCTCTGCGTTAACAGAGTAACAAGGAAATATGTAAGCCATCACTTCATACTGATAAAGCATGAAATGCTTCCACATTGTGAGGAATTTAGATAATTTAAATGAGGTAGGACTATAACAGTATGTGTAATACAATCTGTAAATTTAGTGGCTTTTCAGTCAGAGTTCCCATTTAAAAAGGGGGGAGATAGCCCCCGCCGCTTTATTGCTTCATGCACGATTGGTGTGGTGCTTTGGTGGGTGTATTCTTGAGCAGACAGCCAAACAGCACAGCCAGGATTACTTAAAATCAGAAATGGCATCAGAGTGCAGAAGGTAATTTCCAATTTTACGTATCCCTCTCTTTGGATTAATGACGAAAAAATCCATGTTCTAATTACCCTTTTATCACTGATGAAATGATACATTTCACAAAACTGGCTGGACAGATTAAAAATGTCATGGGATGTTTTAAACAAATGGCAATTAAATACATAACTCATAAGTTAATAATAAATAACCAAAGCAAGCGGTCCTACAATTTTGGAGAATACACATTGACCATATACTTCAATAAACTCAAGTATCTACAGATAACTATAAGTTAAATTAACAAAGAGAAGAAATGGTGTCAAAGATCACCGTTTTAAGTTATGTTTCATAATGGTGCGTATTATTGATATTGCACTGATTAAAACCGTATAAAGAGATTTACTACTATTTGTACATCTTTTTACTGTATTAAAGAGGTAATCTGTATGTATAAATATTTGTCACATGTTGACGAGGTCTTTGATTGTGATATTAAAGTTTAAAAAATTAACAAAGATATTGGGGAAAAAAAGAGTGAAGAGGTGGAAAGAAAGCCTGGTGGTGTCACATGTCCCATATGCAGGGCATCATATAAATTCCTGCAGAGTGAGGGACAGACAGACAAGACGAAGTAACGGACTGCCTGAATGTGGGGAATGCAGAAGGCTGGAAAAGCTGGAATATAAATACTTACAACAGCAAGTGGGGTGGGGAGGACAGCTGCTGAGTCATAATATACACAAAATAATTACTGAAGGTAAGAACAAGGAAAAATGTGAAAACGATCAGTGAACCTACACAAGAGCAAGCTGGAGGAGGGCAAGGCAGGGGAAAACAAGCAGCACAGCAAAATGGCAGACAATCTTGGGGAGAATGCACCACAGCTGAAGGGACCACAATACAGACACCCCATAAGGTGCTAATTGTTTCCGTCTTTCTCATCAATGCTGAAGCCTAACTTCCTTGTGTCAGTACAGCAACTATAAAGACGTTTCAGACTGGTTATGAAACATAGTCCCCCCTTCCCCCATTTGAACCAAAGCATATCTTCCAAAGAAGCCAAGATCCAGAGGCTAAGCTAGTTCCTCAAAAAGAAAAAAAAAAGAGGGGGGTAGTACCCAAACGAGGTTGCACACTCTCAAGTGCATAAGTGAAAATTTGGATCTTCCAGACTGTCAGGATAAATTTGGAATTACGTATCCAACTTTTTTTCAGGAGTTGCAGCATGAGTGGGAAAGAGAACAATGAATCTGTAAACAATTCTCTGCCCAAAACAGAAATGGTGTTTGTTGCCCATTATACATGCTTCTGCTGAAGACAGTAAAAGAGTGAGGAACATGTTTTTTTCCAGTCAGTGAAGAGCTATATCTGTGCATGAACAAAGCAGCCACAGACTATGTCAGATATCATCTGGATAAATCTTGAAATCCAGTTATAGGATTAGACACAAAAAGAGGGCAGTTTTCTCTATGCTGCATTTTGGACCACCAAAAAAGAAATGTGATACATAAGTAGCCAATTCCAGATGGAGCAGGATTTCATCTTGCACTGTTTATTCAGATGTTGTGCTGTCACCAGGTGCCTGATTTGATCAGAAGGGGGATCTAGAAATAAACTTCTAATCGCACAGAGCATACAGAATGTTACAAAACTGTGGAGTTTGATATGAAAGTCGTACTACATGAGACTTCTGAACTGTCAAAAAGCAAGGTATGTTTCTCTTACTTCTTAAAGAAGCATCTGGGGTAGCCACTCTGTTGGTATACAGGGATAAAGCCTTAACACTACAGTCCAGCTGGCCAGGTTTTATTAGTATCTTGGATGACTAACAGAGTGGCAAGGAAGCAATGGGCATACCTCTATAGGATGGTCTCACTGAAATGCTCCCTATGGGTAGGTCTGGTCCAAAGAGGGGAGTTACCCTCAAATGCAGTTAATGAGCATGGGGGACAGGGAAAAGGAGTGGGCAGGATATAAAACAACCCCCCTCTGGAAGGAGCACAGACAAGCCAAGCCCCAAGATGCCTTTAGGATCCACGACTGGCCCCAGCAATACCAGAGTAATTGCAGCGGGAGGGGGGACAGGACGATAGCTAGTAGACCTGGTGTGGATGTGGGGCACTGAGGGCTTGGCCACTAAAACATGAGATCCAAGGGGACTAAAAGTATATTTAAAAAACAAAAATATCTGTGGTATGGATACAGAACCATCAGCAAGTATCCAAAACAAAGATAAAATATAACAATAGTAGAGTAAGCTCTAATAATGGGCAGCCCCCAGTAAACCCCTTATTCACAGAATGGCATGAGGAATTGGAAAGATTCATTAACTACCAACTTCAGTAGAAGAAAAAAGCATACTCATGGACTAGGCAGTGCAAGATTTAGGTATTTAAATGGCTGATACCAGGTACTGTAGAATAGAATAATAAAAACAAAGTGCAGATACAGTACATGGTCAGCAATGAAAAAAATATGAACAAACAATGCTGAACAAAAATAAAGATGAAACATATTACATGGCTAAATGAATACATGTATCTTGATGAAATAAGTTAGCTGAACAGTGCCAAAACAGATATCAATAGTTAAGATGAGGCATTTTGCTAGAGATTAAGAAATATATAAAGGATGCCCTAAAACCTCAGACTTACTTAGCAGAAGTAAGTCTGAGGTTTAGCTTAGAAGTCAAAAGGATGCTTATACCAGGTATCATGTCTAACTTTAGGAAATACTAGCTGTCCCATTTCTGGAAGAACACAAGTGACAAGTACATCAAGAGCGTAAAGCAACAAAAGGAACCCTGATTAACAACAGCTCACTGACAGCTCAGGGTCTCAACGATGGGTCCTACTACAATGGGTAATGAAGGCACTTCAAAACAAACCAGGGTGATGTCTTCAGAGTAGGAAGAACCACTTAGTAACCTGGTTGCAGAATACTAATACTGTATCCAATCAAAATTAGGGTCTGACGGGCCTGATACAAGACATTATAGTAACCAAACACAGGAAGAAACCAGTGCATAAATAACAGTAGTAAAATCTTCTTGGAGGATAACAAGTTGGGATAAAGTCCTGACTGCAGCCATGTGAACTAAGTTTGATTAGTGCACACGTGTTTGATGGAGCTAGCTTGGAAGAAAGGTCACAGCACAAGGATTTGGTCCCAAAGCATAAAGACCCAGGCAACACACATCCTGAATAGTTGTTCTGAACTGTATAATCTGCACTGTAACCACCAGCATAAAGTGATGCATGAAAGAAAAGCCTAAAGCCTTAGATTTAAGGCAGAGCCTACAACAGAACCAAGGAATTAGAGTCCTGAAAAGGAGCTGTCTGCAAACAATCATGCAGGTATAGAACCAGCATGAGTTCATAGGTGTGTACTAGGCTAATGACCCTGGAGCCTTTACAACTATAGCCCATAGAAGTGCCCTGGCATCGTGCTGCCCAATGTTAGTTCCCAGTGCTTCTATCAAGTGTAGCCACTGGAATGATCCCCGGGGTGAACTTTCTATTTCCCATCCACTCATCAAGATTTCTCTTGAAGAGGACCAGTGAGGTGCTCTACTTGACATGTATGGGAAGTCTATTCCAGAGCACGGGCAGTCTCTGGGTTACAGACCTGTCCCTCCAGCATGTTCTGTTGATTGTGGTAATGAGATTGAGGTCTCTGCAGTGTGTGGTGCGGAGGGATTGGGATTTCTTTAGATGTAGCATTTCTAACAGAGCAGAGATCGCCTCTTAGTAGATGATATGAGACAGAGAACAGCTGGAGTTTTTCTGTCCATGTAAGACATATGTTTAAGGCCTAAGATCCTCTTTGTGAGGTACTTTTGCAGCCTCTCCAGTTATTGCAGGTGTCTAGTGAGGTACATGCCAAATGGGGAATTATACTTGATGATTGGCCTAATGAGAGAAGAGTAGAGGGAGACAATGACCTCTTTCTTCCTGGATGCAAAACCCTTAGTAATGAGATGTGCCACATAGGACTTTCTGACCACAGTGGCAATGTGGTGGTCAAAGGAGAGGTTGCTGTCAACCTGTGTTCCCAAAACTCTTATAACGCCTCCCATCGATGTGGTAATTAGTGGGAACTGAGTTTTTCCCAAAGGGGATGATGACACATTTTTTTAGCATTAAGCTTAAGGCCACAGTTTCGACACCAGTCATTGGTCTCAGTGAGGCCATTCTGTAGGATGTCTACATCACTTGGGAGTTAATAATGGCTCCCAGCATGCAGTTGTCTGCGAACTTGGTCAGCCAGAGTCCCTCCGTGTTGGCCTGGACTTCTGAAGAAGTAGATGCCAAACAGGAGAGGACCTAGGACCAATCCCTGCGAGACTCCACTTGTGACTGGTTGGCAGTCTGACTTGGAGTCCGCTACTTTCACACTGTGGGTTCTATCTGTGAGCCAATTTGCAACCCACCTAATGATATAGGGGTTTATGCCTAGCTTGGTGAGTTTATCAACAATTCTGGGTGGGGAAGGGTATCAAAGGCCTTGGCCAGATCGAGGTAGGCTGTATGAACTGCCTTGCTCTCATCCACAGCTCTGGTGACTGACTCAAAGAAGTTAACCAGGTTGAACAGGCATAATCTATCTTTCACAAAACCAACTACGTGGGATCTACAGTTTGGCAATTCCCTACATCCTTGTTAGTTAGCTCCATAGCCTTACATATGAGACTCATCAGGCTAATGCGTTGATAATTTCCAGGGTATGTAGTCGCTCCACCTTTATGGAGAGGGATGACTGTAGCAGTGCACCATTCAGTATTGACAAAGCCTGAGGTGAAGCTGCGACTGAACAGGGCACACAGATGTGGTGCCAGTTCACTTTGTAGTTCATGTACAACACATACAGGGATACTGTCGGGTCCCATTGAAGCTGTATTCTTGGCCTTGGACAATGCAGCTTTAACCTGTGCTGCAGTAATGCTGGGTACCTGGCACTCCTTCGGTATGTCATTGGTCTTTGGGGGGGGGGGGTAAAGTTGGCAATATCTGTTGGCTCAGTATAGGAGGTACCATTCTGCAGTAACTCAGAGCAAAACTGGGTATTGCCAAGGAGATTCTTGATATAACTATAGAAGGCTTCGTGGTTGTTTTTAATGTCTGCCGCAATTCTGCCTTCATAGCTGGATTTAGAGGTTTTGATGAGGGATCTCAACTTTTTGTTGAAGCTAATAAGGGTTTTTTTCCAGTCTTGGGACTTCACCTTTTTCTGAAACATTTTTTCCATCTGTTGTAGAGGTTATTAATGGCAGGGGACCACAAGATCGGCTTCCTTTTTTTGGAGGATAGTGTATTGGTTCTGTTGGGTATGGCTAGTTCCATGCATATATGTACGTGTTTGTATAGTGCATTGGTGTATGATTTGGCAGTCATGCATCTATTTTCCATTGACATGGGGGCAGTGAAACTGGCCACCTCTGTTTTTAGGAGCCCAGAGTCAGCTTTGGAGAAGTTTTTCATGGTGGTTGGATCTAACCAGGGAAGAATTGACTATTGATGTAGAGCATGGGTTACCCATGTTAGTAATAACCAGGTCAAGGATGTTGCTTCCTCTAGTAGGGGGTAAGAATGATCTGGTCCAGGGCACTGGAACTGATGAATTCCAGGAAGCATTGTGCCAATGTATTGGTGCATGAGTAGTTTTCCCAGTTGATGGAGGGGTAGATGAAGTTACCTAGTATGAGAGCGTTGGGTTGGACCCTAATAGTTTCCATGGTGCTTAGGAACATGGAGTGAGAGTCTTGGAACATGGTTGGGGAGCTATAGCAGACTATGACCTAAAACGCCGTCTTACATCTTCATATAAAAATGCAAACACCACTGTGAGGCATTTCATAAAATGTGTGGCGCTGAAGCCGCAGTAGAACACTCTGTACTAGACATGGGTAGGAACCTCTAGCATGTCCACAAATCTTTGAAGTGTCTCTAAAGAGCTTTCATGTCTATCTGGAATATCCAAGAATCCTGTAGCAAAAGTGGAAGATAGGTGCCATCGCAAATTGCATACACCATTTGGTTCTACACAAACTTCACACACCACTCAATTGTACAATCAGTGTACACCTCGTGGTTTTCTTAATAGTGAATAATTGTGAGTAAAATCCACAGTCATCTTCTCTGGAATGTGCTTTTTAACAGTGACCCTTTGAAAGAGGACCCAAATCTGTATCAGCAACTCTACAGAGATCAGTACAGAACTGGATGTGGATGACTATCTCAAGGGTGCACCCAAATTTTAAGGTACCCAGTTGTTACTACAGATGCTCTTCCAAGCTTCTTTTCATCTGGAAAGTGCTCGGCTTGTCACCAGATTGTTATGCCAAGCAGCCTGACATCAGCAAAGC
This sequence comes from Protopterus annectens, assembly GCF_019279795.1. Classification (NCBI taxonomy): domain Eukaryota; kingdom Metazoa; phylum Chordata; order Ceratodontiformes; family Protopteridae; genus Protopterus; species Protopterus annectens. The sequence continues at coordinate 1,474,589,682 of NC_056735.1, forward strand.
TGAGAAAGGGCAGATCACTTGGTAGCAGCTTGTTGCTTGACGTGTACACACTGATGATGTTAAACTTCCTTCTTTCTTTAAAAGCCATGTTCTTAAATTACTTTAGAAAATGGGCTTGAAGATTCTGATTTCCCCACTTGACAAATAACTTTCTTGGGTGGCGTAAGCCAGGGAACCATGTTGGCTAGGCTTACGTAGGCCCTTGGGCCGATAGCCTAGTACCTACCTATGAACTTATAAAGGATGGAGAGCCTGATAAAAAGAACAGCACCTATTTTAGCACAAAATCTAGACACCGAGAGAGAAATCCTTCATTGGTTCCACCGTTTCCTTTTCCCTCCCTAAGTGCAGCGCATAAAAAGCTGTGATTCGCAAGTGGGAAAAATAAAACAAAAATGAAAACAGCGCAACTATCGCAAGTAACTGTGGTAGCAGCAGCGCAGCAGTCACAAGGGCCTGGCATTTCCTTTCCCATCACTACATGTGGCTCTTAAAATGATGTGGTTAGTGATCAAGGCGGACTCAGAGCTACAGAAAGCAACTGCAGCAGCAGTTATAAGGACCTGTGTGTGCACGCATGTGCATTCGTTTCTGCGGGTGCGTTTTACAGTGTCTGTGCCTGACAGCAACGATATAAAATGTATTACAGTGTTTATTACTCACACAATCAATTATTAATTTGATCAGAATAAGGTATCGGAGCTTTGCATAATCAACAGAGTGAATATCTGTGTTTGTGTGAGTGCATATCTGAGAGAGACAGAGAGAACATGACTCTGTGTGGTTGGGAGGGAGCTGCAACATTTTGCACTCCACGTGTCTGATGGAATAACCTAAAATATCTTACTGCTGATATTATTTATTTCTTCATTTATTTCATCAGAATAAAGCATCTTTGAAGGACAGAGTCACACTGGCTGCATTTACTGGATACCTGCACATGGATGTGTGTGTGTGCTTGCTTGTATATGGCTGTACATGTGTAAGAGATGGATTCTTTTTGCCTCAGCACCCAAGTTTGTATATATTTAAATGTCTGTGTATTTATGAAGACATTATTAAATACTTACATAACTTACATTTTGAATGTAAAATACTTCCTTTAGCAACAATTACAAATGCTACACCTACTTTGAAACACAAGGTGGAGGAACTATTTTGTATCAAAAGTATAAAAATACATATATGCACGGGTTGGGAGGTTAGCATAATGGTTCAGGTATTTATCTCACAGACACAAGGTGCAGTGTTTGATTCTCACATGGGGTAATTTGCGTGACTTAAAATTCCTACAAGGGCAATCAACATAATACTAATCTATGAAGTGATTAAGAGTGATAAGGTGTTTCAAGAAGCATTATGACAGGGGCAATAGGTACTGATTTTAGTATCTGTTTGAACCAGACACCCTTGGGAAACAGGGGTTCAACTTGGCTAGGCTTTTAAGGGCCATGGGCCAGTTAGCCTAGTAACCTCTGATGATCCTATGATAAAAGAAATACAAAACAAACAACAGATTTTCTAAGAATAATAATGCCCTCCTGGAGTGGGCATTTTAGGAAAATAATGGACCTTTCCAGGGGAGGGGTATCGGGCTACACAACACTCCTGGGTAGTCTGTTACTTCCCTAAAATACCCATCCTGTTAGGCATTACTGCTTACATTAAAGAACATCTTCATGCTGTATGAGAGCAATACACTTGCCCTGCTGGGGCATCATCATTTACAAATGTGTGTTCAATGTGTTCATCACGTAAGCCACATGCTGATAATATTATGGATAATTTTGCTTTCTTTCTAGACCAACATAAGATTACTGGCGTCTGACATCTTACTGATGGCAAATAAATTTCAATGTAGTGCTTTTGGGGCCTGTGTTTTTTAAGTACTAGGAAGTCTGTTTACAGTACTATGATCAAGGAGTCTGGCAAGTTGTGATTTTTTTTTTACTGCTAGTTTCATCTCTTTCATGTGTTTTAAATGTATGTTTTCATTTATTCATTTTTTTTTTTTTTAGATCTGCTTTACCCAATTCAAGGTGGTGGGACAGCAGGAGCCTATCTTGGCACGAAGTGGTGTGAAGCAGAGAAAAAGTAAGCCAGGATAATATCTGTGGATTTTAGTCGTACATTCCTCTTGATCATGGTACACATAACATTCTTCTGATTCAATTTTATAAAACTTAAAAGATTACTTATCTGTCTTTCTCCAGTGTCAGACGTACATAATTTTCTGAAGATACCAGCAGAAAAGTATACATTTACTCCTGGTGAACATTTATTACTACGCTGTATGCAGAGATGTAAAGCACATTCCCAAACAGCACCAGAGATAATACTTTCCAGTATCCTACCAGTGTACCTGGCTACCATGTTTTAAACTGCAAGACCATCCATAGCCTAACCTAAATCACTACACCAAAGTGTCTCAACTGCTTGGTGTTTCCTACACTTCTCGTCTATAATATGTTCATTAGTTTCTGAGTGGCTGGTATATTATTTTTCACTTGTTACAATGACCATCCAATTATAAATTCCAATAAAAGTACAATCAGTACAATGCGTCCAGAAAAAAGTGAGTCTTACATGGTCATCCAGGTTTTAAACCACATAAAACACTAAATGCATTGTTTTATAGCCAGAATTATTTTTCATGCATTTCCCGGCAGTATCCGTTAATCCTACATAAGAAACACTACTACTGCCATCTTGTGGAAGTATTACAAAAATGAAACTACATACACATAAAACTATTTTACTTCCCATGTGCACATAACTAATGCACGTTATGGATTATAACTTAATACAACTGATTCCATTACAGAAAATCCTTCCCTTCATCTAACTAGAAAACTCCCATCTTAGTACTGTAATAATTCAGTCATGTTTCAACAAAATTTGTGAGCAAAAATCACATTATGAATAGAACATATCGACAAAGGAACCAAGTGAAATGCTTGTTCAAGTACTTTGTAAGGACATTCTACTTTATATGGAACATATAATGCACACAAGCGTAAATCTTAAATTGTGTGTGTAAAAAAAAAAAAATATATATATATATATATACATACACACACACATATATACATATATACACACACACACACACACACACACACACACACACACACACACACACACACATAAAAAGTTTACACACCCCTATTAAAATGCCAGGTTTTTGTGATATAAAAAAAATGAGACCACAATAAATAATTTCAAAACTTTTCCACCTTTAATGTGACCTATAACCTGTATGATTCAATTGAAAAAGAAACAAATCTGTTAGGGGAAAAAATAAAAAACGTACAATAAGCTGGTTGTAAGTGTGCACACCCTTAAACTAATACTTTGCTGAAGCACCTTTTGATTTAATTACAGCATTCAATCTTCTTAGGTAGGAGTCTATCAGCATGGCACATCTTGACTTGACAATATTTGCCCCACTCTTCCTTGCAAAAGCGCTCCAAATCTGTCAGATTGCAAGGGCATCTCTTGTGCCCAGCCCTCTTCAGGTCACCCCACAGATTTTCTATTGGATTTATGTCTGGGCTCTTGCTGGGCCATTCCAAAACTTTAATTTTCTTCTGGTGAAGCCATTCTTTTGTTGATTTGAATGTATGCTTGGGGTCATTGTTGTGTTGAAAGGTGCAATTCCTCTTCATCTTCAGCTTTCTAGCAGACACCTGAAGGTTTTGGGCCAAAAGTGACTGGTATTTGGAACTGTTCATAATTCCCTCCACCTTGACTAAAGCCCCAGTTCCAGCTGAAGAAAAGCAACCCCAAAGCATGATACTGCCACCACCACACTTCACCATGGGGATGGTGTTCTTTTTGAGATGTGAAGTGTTGTTTTTGTGCCAAACGTACCTTTTGGAATAGTGGCCAAAAAGTTCAACCTTGGTCTCATCAGACCATAACACATTTTCCCACATGCTTTTGGGAGACTTGATGTTTTGCAAATTTTAGCTGGGCCTGGATGTTTTCTGTGTAAGAAAAGGCTCCCGTATTGCAACCCTACCCCACAGCCCAGACATATGGAGAATACAGGAGATTGTTGTCACATGTAGTACACAACCAGTACTTGCCCAAAATTCCTGCAGCTCCTTCAATGTTGCTGTAGGTCTCTTTGCAGCCTCCCTGACCAGTTTTCATCTTGTCTTTTCATCAGTTTTGGAGGGGCGTCCAGTTCTTTGCAACATCATTGTTGTCCCATATTTTATCCTCTTTTTGATGTCTGTCTTCACTGTGTTCCATGGTATATCCAATGCTGTGGAAATTTTTTTGTACCCTTCTCCTGACTGATACCTTTCAACAATGAGATCCCTTTCATGCTTTGTGAGCTCTCTGCGAACTGTGGCTTTTGCTGTAGCAGGCAACTGAGTAAATGTCAGAAAAATCCTACTAGGACAGCTGAACTTTATTTGGGGTTAATCAGAATCTCTTTAATTGATGTCAGGTGTGTACCCAAGAAGATTGAATGCTGTAATTAAATCAAAAGGTGCTTCAACAAATCATCAGCTTAAGGGTGTGCACACTTATGCAACCAGCTTAATGTACTTTATTTTTTATATTTTTCTCCCTAACAGATGTTTGTTTTTCAATTAAATTTTACAGGTTATAGGTCACATTAAATGTGGGAAAAGTTTTGAAATTATTTAATGTGGTCTGATTTTTTATATCACAAAAACCTGGCATTTTAACAGGGATGTGTAAACTTTTTATATCCACTGTGTGTGTGTATTTATATATATATATATATATATATATATATACATATATATATACATATATATATATATATATATATATATACATATATATATACATATATATATATATATATATATACATATATATATATATATATATATATATATATATATACATATATATATATATCTATATATATATACACACACACACACACACACACACACACACACACACACACGCACACATGGTTTACCTTTACAAAAATGAACACGAACATGTTGAATGTTCAGAATAGCGAGAAATAATGTTGCGAGATGAAACGTCTGCTATTCTGAACGTCGGCAGTTGACATGTCGAAATCCGATGTTAACCAACCAAATACTGGACCTGTGCCCCCCTTGGGACCCATGGTGGCACTTGTTCCTGGTTCCAGAGCAATAGGGAATTCCAGTGCGTTTAGGTGCTGGATTTGTTATGCAGGTCAGTTCGATAGTATGTGTTCGTGGGGTTGTATGTCGCTGTTTTGTGTGTGTCCTTATTAGTTTTTGAAGTTTTGTTGTCCGCACATACATCGTGTGAGTATTTATAGGTAAACACACACACATATACATATATACATATACACACACACATATAGGTGCATAGGTACATACACACACATGCATGCATGCATCCAGATAGGTTGAGCTTTTCTGAAGAAATGAATCAGAAAAGAATGATTTTGGAAATTTAAGTTTGGAGCATCTTTTATTGAATATATGTTGTGTAAAAATAGTTTGGGCTGAACACAACAGTACCATTATCCACATGTTTATTTCAAATGCTGACTTATTTTGAAAACGGAGCTTAATGTGACATTTTTTTTAAAGTCTTATGGATACCAAGTGTCTCTGTGCTTAAGCAAAGGATATAAAGACACTTTTAAGGCTGAAAAGTGTGATGTGAAAAGGTACTTTCCTTCCCTGTTGAATACTACACAGTATAGCTTACAAAATAAAACATTTTAGCCAAAGTTCCACTGTGCTGTCAGGAAAACTAAGTTTAACATGTAGAGCTGTGCAACTAGACAGTGTCCATTTCTCATTTACCAGCCTTCCCAAAAGACACTATGAAACTGTACTGTGCGTTTGTTCTGTCCGGTGCCCTATCGTCTCCTTGCAGTTTACCTTTCAATTAATAAAGTTCATAGTTTACTTAAAAAGTAGCAATGTTTTCATTATCTGTATGGTTGTGAAGTGAAGACATGGCAGAATTAGATTTAATGCACTCCAGTCCCGCTGACATGAAGCTGCCTCCTTCCATATTGTCTCATGACTACCCAATGGGGTGAAGGCTGCTGAGCCGAACATGAAGCAATGCACACTGCAAGATCAGAGCTTTTTAAAATGTTTGCTGTTTTCTCCTACCCCACTGAACAGTTTGCAATGGTCTTATTTTGGATCGCAATTCACTGAAGACATTACCAGGATGTTACCAAAGAGTGCAGAACTCCCTGCCTTCCAGACAGAAAGTTGCCCACTGGCTTTTCAGTTATTAATCAAACCTGCATCACCTGTGCTGAAAAAAAGAGTTGTTCATCTACTCCAGCCAGCTAACGATAACAGTTGATTTCTGAGTGATACAGACTTCTTCACACACAGTGGTCACATAAATGACCTGCTGCATATTAGCACACACTAAACATATCAGAAGGCAGTGAGGCACAGTTTGAAAATTCTGATGGGAAAGGTGTGCAGCTGAAGTTTAGCAGGATGTGTTACAAAGTGCATTAGACTGATTTCAAGCCACAATGCCAGCAGCTCTAGTTCAGAAATGCAGCGGAAATATCAAAAGGCTAACCTGGGTGAAGAAGGATAAAACACCCACTGGTGGTTGTGCTCTCCAGATGGAGGGTGGCAAGCCACAGAGCACCATCAAACCACAGACTCCCAAAGCAGTAGAGCACATTGGTATCCAGATCCCGCAGGAAGCAGGGCAGGGCACATACAGGGCAACACTGCAGAAGATATCTGTTCACCACCATTGATCACCAAAACCTGAAGAAGCACACCCAGGTCAGCTAACATGACCTGTCCAACCAGTACCAGTGAACCTCTACTAATCTTTACCTAACACATTTTTTGCCCATATCAAAACAACTACCTGTTTGCCTTCTTTGATTACGTCATCAAAGCTAGAGATAATAATAACTTAGTATTTTCCCTGTTTTTAGATTTCTCCAAAACTTTTGGCAAGGTCTCTCAGTCCAAATTACTCTCTAAAATGCCTGCACTTGGTTTGTCTAATACAATACTCAGCTGATTCATTAGCTACCTTTCTCACCAGCAACAATCTGTAAAATGGCTCTCTACATGCTTCTCTTTTCTCTCAGTTAATACTGCTGTGCGCCAAGGCACTATCTTTGATCTTTTTCTCTTCAACAGCTTTATTAACAGCTTACATACATCCTCCTAAACAGGGTTCCCTCACCCACTACACCAATGACTCCACCCTAATCTGCCCATCTAACACACTTCCACATTTATACTCCATTACTCAAAATACCTTGTACTCAAATTGAACACTGGCTCTATAAAACCAACTCTTCCTAAATCCCAATAAAAAACAAGCTATTACTATTTCTCCTCAAATCTCGAACACCTTTCACAAACCGCTACAAAATAGCTTCTCTCAATCACACAGATATAGAAGTTGGATCTCATTCCAAGCTACTAGTCATCACAACTGACGATCAACTAAATTTTGATCTTCATATACAGAATTGTATAAAAAACACATCAAAAACTTGGTATGCTCTACAGATCAAAAAATTCCTCACCAACTCCTCCAGTCACACTAGCAAACACGTACTTTCTACTTTCTCTTCTGTATGCCTCACTAATTGTTACCAATATTAAACTCCCCCTCATCACAAAACTAGAACTACATTATAACAAGGCAGAAAGATTTGCAATCAGTTTGTCATATAAAAGTCTTCACTACTCCTGCTCTGAAAAGATTAGCTGGCTTGAATTGCCCAATTACCTCAAGTACACCCAACTTCTACTTGCCCGCAAAATCATATATAATCCCTTCCACTGTACATCCATCAGAAAGAGACTCAAATATACCTTCCTAACCATCCATTTCACTCATCTGAGAAACAGCTTCTGGAAACCCATAAACCTAAAAAAAGAACATAGTTTATACTCCTGCATAGTAGCAAAAGCCTGGAATAAGATTCCTATGAACATTAGATCAATACTTAACAAGCCCCATTTTTCAGCATACTCTTAATGAATACTTTCTCAATGGTAGACTTTGTACTTACCTTTTTCCAGCTTAAAGTGACCTTATTAGTTTCTCCTCCTACACTCTCTCTCTCTTCCATAATCCTTCCTATTTGCAATCTACTATACACCCACCATCTCTCTCTCTTACTGCCTACCCTTATTTCTGTTATTTCCTTCTATACCAACATCATCATCCCTAAATCTGTTTTACTGCCTTCTCCACTTTCCTTGGACCTTTCTTAGCTTATAACTTTCCTCTTGCTGTTTAGTTTCTGTACTTCCTGTACCTTATTAATTTTTTTTCTTTTTTCTTTCTCTATAATATTCAAAACATACTTGGAACATTTTACTGCTTGTATGTTTAGGGTACTACAGATCAGTTTAATAGATATTATTTATTACAATTCTTTCTATTAAATTGATCTGTGGTGTCCTGGACAGCTGTTTTTTTTTTTTTTGCTTGGACTTGTACATGTTGGACTTTGTCTGCTGAGCTCTCCGTTTTTGTTTCCAAGACCATATACATACAATTTGTATTGTATCTTATGTCAAAAAAATAAAATAAATAAAAATGTTACATTTGAAGAATTTAATCTTTCAGAGTTTGTTAACCAGGGTAATGGATTTCAACCACAGCCCAATGATACAGCTCACAAGCTCAAGACAATGAGACGACACAATAACATTTAGACAACTATGAAAATACCTAAAATGATGCAAAGAAAATCACGCTTGTTTACTAAATTACAGAACACACTCTCATACAGTGCAACTGAAACAAGAAGTTGGGAAAAGTATACATATAAAATAAGGTGAAAAATGAAACAAAGCTGAGTAAGGATATGTTACAAAGGGATTATGTTTTACATGGAATGGGTTTCTGATTCTTTGCAAATAACTCTTGATTAGGAACAGTTAGGGGAAAATCAGTTAAGAACAAGAGGTTATGCTTAAGTTAATGCATGTTGCTTAAAAGTAATGACATTTTATTTGTTTCTGCAGGAATTGTAGACGTTTCATCCTGAAATCTTTATCTGAAAGGCAGTTGCTAATATTAGGACCTAGGAAGAAAACTGCTCTGGCACTGGGAGTTAAACTATTTGGGATTTTTTTGTAGTACTGCTGCACTGTGTATATGAGAGAACAATTAACACTGTCAGGCTATCAGTTTGGATAACAGTACAGGTTTGGAGCTACTATACAACGTATTTTGTGAGGGAAATCTGCAGATTGCATCACTTGAAGCCAGTTTGCATTTTAGAGAGACAGACAGTAAAGCTCTGTCTGAGATGAGGTGGAGAAGAAATAAGTCTCAAATCCTATTTTACATAAACATAACTGTACCTCTTTGTTGGGTTTACAATTAACAATTTTATAATCTTTTTGCATTCCATTCCATATATTCCTTGTATTTATATAGATACTGTACTTTGCCTTGTGCCTCAGTCATGTCTGAAAGGGTCCACCATCTAGTGGTTGTAATTAGCACAAGTATACTTTATATGCAGCAGAAAGTAGTATCAGAGGACAGTGGCTGAGACCAAAATAATGTTGTGGTACACAGCTAGCAGAGTAAACGCAGGACAATGGAGTCAACCACCAACTGCACTGGGACTAGTAAGGCTAGAGCTAAAAACATGTTTTGACAGCTGCACAGACACAGGGGGTTAGGGCTCCTACAAGGTGTTCAAAGGATATTTATCAAAATGGTGAAAAAGGTGGAAGGCCTGAATGAGAGAGGAAGACCTAGAAAGATTCCCATGTGTACACTGGAAAGGTAAGGAGGCTACAATAATGACACAGGGCACTGTCAGGGGCAGCTGGGTACACACAGTCAGGATAAAGAACAAGATATGGCAGTCAGAAGGCAGCTGGATTGAGCAAAGTTCAAGACTGGGTTAAGAAAATAGTGTTTCACTGAGAAGCTGGTAGGGCACAGGAAATCACTGCCAGACAGAACTGTTGAATAAATGTCAACACATGGACACTGGGATGGCTGCATTGCAAGGGTCAGGTAAAGGGATCATTTGCTGCACAAAGTTAGTTGTTACAGCAGGAAGGCAGGACTCAAGAGACCACAAGTCTTCGGTCATCTTATCTGTATATAACTGTTTTTATCTGTGAACAGTAGCTTCTCTGTATACAGTTGTCAGCTTATCTGTATATAATTATGCTTATCTGAATACAGTTGTTAGATTATCTGTGTATAGCTGTGCTTATCTGAATACAGTTGTTAGCTTACCTGCACAGATGCTAGTTTATCTGTATATAGCTGCAAAATCTTTTTTTTTAAGGCTGCATAATCCATCACTTTTAAACACTGATACAACTTTCCAAGATCACACCTCATTACTTTCAGTCTTGTGCAGGATGTCCCTGTTGTGCGGTTTACTATCACTGTAAAAAAAAGATTCACCTAGATGTAAGCTAGGTTTGCCACAAGGTGGGGGTGAGAGGTGAGATACAGTGAAATAATGTCTACATAGTAATATTAATGCCCCCTCCAGGTGCTAATTTATAAACAGGTTTCATTTTGCAGGTCACTTGCACAGAGGTAGTGTTATATATCTAGCACAACATAGATTAAGCCCCTCCCGATATGCTGTCCTACATGCAGAAAATAGAGTGGTGGGTCTCAGAAGATAAGAAACCATTAAGAAATATACTACCCCCCCCCCCCCCCCAAATTCATATGCAACAACTACAACATGTATGGCATACTGTGCAGGGGAGTGGCCAAATGTCTCAAAAACTGTCAGCCCAAGAGCCACACAGCCCCTGATGCTTCTTAAATATACAGTACAGCATAAGTTTCAACAACACTCCACTGATCCATCATCTGACCCACTATGCAAGAAGGCAGAAATCCATCTCCTAGAAAGCTGCAGTATTACATCCCACAGAAAAACATTAACAAAGCCTGCCCATATGAACTTATGTCTGTGAGTGACTGTGCCTGTCGTAGACTAACAAGTCAGAGACTTTCATGTTGAGCCTAGGGTCCTGTACGATACCAACATCTATCAGCACTACACTAGATTTAATAAAACCATTAGAACTAGAACACTAAAAGCAGAGAAAACGAAGACTGTAGAAGATACTGTCTGCCACTTAGAGCAGGTGATTGTGGCAATGAGCAGATAACAAGCACTTTCCTGTGATCCAGAGTTTGAATCTTTCTGACTCAATTTGGCTTCTGCGCAACTTGCAGCAAGTCACTTAACCAAACAGTGCTCCTGTGGAGAATCTGAAGAAAGCTTTGTATAGATCACTGCTCTACCATGGTTAACAAATGTAAACAAACGGACATTATAAAAATCAGAAAAGGAGGAGTGAAGAAAGGTAGAGAGACTAATAGGAAAGAAATCAAAAGCTAAAAGACAATTTTAAAGAGCAGACACATACGAAAGGCTGAAAAAAAGCAAAGAAAAAAATTCAGTCTCAACCTCTAACATGCCATCATGAACACTGAGATGAAACCAATACAAAATGTAAGTTACCACAGTGAATTCACAGAAGTGCTGTATGACCCTCCCCCTATTCACCCCCCATGAAAGAACAGACTGAGTATAAAATGTTGCAACCTAGCTGTTAGAGCTAATAAACAAGGATAAATAAAGGCTAACGAATCCATACAAGATACAAGTAATAGAGCTCCATTATGTAAGTTGTAGAGGCAACGGTACTGTAATGCAAGCAATAATGCCCAACACGGTAATGCATGCCCAAGGGTGTTCTGAGGCCTGATTCTGCAGGTGGAGGGCCTCTACACCCCTGGAAGGGTGTTATTTACACAACACACACCCTGGAGGGCATTACTGCACTTACAAAATGGGAATTGTTTTGAATTAGTACTTGTATATATATATTTTTAAATAGTTTTATGTAAAATGGATCCTTTGACTAATGCTTCAAATTTGCTGTAGTATATGTAAATGGTGTTGAAGGAAGTATTTTACATCTACAACATAAGGTTAAGTATTTAATGTCTATACACACACCTTTTAAAACACACAATTCAAATCAGTTAATAATGCCAGACATTGGAAGTTTCTTACCTTCAACTGTTCAGATTTTTACCTCATTCTTTAGGTTTATTCCTCAGAAAATTTGTGGTTTGATGGCAGATCATTGGGGGTTGAAGTCACTAAATCATCACATACCTTTGAGTTTCAGACTTCATTTCCTTCAGAAGATGCATGTTAACAAATTCTTATAACATTAGAAAGTGCTAGAATAACAGGATATTGCATAAAAACTATCCCTATTTTTGACCCTTTGCTTCCCCCATTATTTTAGGTTTTACCCAGATTTCTTTAACTAACAGGCTGAGAGGTATACATACTTCTTAATTTTAAATAACTGCTGCAAACACTCTCTCACATTCACACATACACACACACACCTCTGCTTTCATACACACACACACACACACACACACACACACACACACACACACACACACACAGAAACATAAATACACACACTTTTCTATGTTTTTTTAAATTATCTGTTTCTCTTAATTTTACTTGCTAAACAGCAAAATCACTGCTTAGTGAGCATAAAATAATGGCAGCTGTTAGCTTTTTACAGTCTGAGCACCACAAAGCTTAATATGCTGCCGTAAAATACTGGACTTGTTTTTCAGCTGGCATTACCTGGATATTAAAACCCTGCTGGAGAACGTTCGTTCTCCAATCACTGTAGCGATGTACAGGTCGCTCATTCTCCACTAGACTGTAACACTAAAGGAAGGTTTTAAAACTGATATTCACTGCAGACAACTGCCTTTTAACTACTTGCTACCTGCACTTAATAGATATCAAAGCAACTCACCTGTACTTACTAATGGGCATTTTTCCTTATCCCTATTTATTTACTGGGCATAATAATCCTTTACAATGAATGGCTGGGTTGAAAAACCCCAGCACATGCAGTTCTATATTTTTATATATATATTAGTACAGTTCTATCCCTCTAAACCTTGTAGTGCAATAAGTATTTCTATGTAAGCATAATTTCATAAAATGTACTAAATAAATTAGTACTCATTAAACTCTTGCTACTAGACTTGAAAAATGTAAATATTGACACTTCACTGTTTCTTGACATTTTCACAAAAATAAAAAAAATCTCCCCCTTAACCACCAGGTGACTTAAGGAAGCAGAATCCTGTTGGATAATTGGATAATCTAAAATACAAAAACACATCTGAAAGCTTATCAAACATTCCACAGAGTTCAACAAACAAGCAAACAAACAAACCTTATTTCACTACCTATTAGAAAAAGCAAGAAAAAAACTATGGGATATTAGAGAAATACGCAAAAGCTAGCCACACACTTTAAAAGCAGATGATTCCCCTGAAGAGTGAGCCTAAAAGATTCAGCAGTAAATTAAAAATATAACTTGAGACCACACAAAATATTTTATGCCTTGCATTATCTCTGAACACATCTATTTCCCACCAACTAGGCATTACATACATCTTTTCAAATGTTCGCACCTAGCTGAATACCTACTCAACTGCCGTCTACCAAAGAAAGCCTTTCCTTTTCCTCTTCAAATGTTTTTAGAACTTCCTTCATTCTGTTTTATTAATGTTTCAACCTTAATAAAAAAAATTCTGAACAAATCAACAGTCACAACGAGCCCAGGTACAGACAAGCCTTCATTCACACGTTATGAAAATTATACCTCCACAACACTGACTATCAAGGAAGATTTCAGACCTGGGTTCAGGAGTGACACTGTCCTTGTGGATACTTACAGCCATGGAACAAGACTTTTTTTCAATGGTACATGACGGCCTTTTGATAGTTTAGATCATACACTATTATAGGCCTTTCAAACAATATCTATGACTGGTTTAAAATCTGCCTTACAGTTTACACCATAAAGGTTAGATCTGTAAATGTGACCTCTACTACTGCAGAAAATGTAGAGCAATCTAAACAGCTCAGCGCTTGGTGCATTCTTTATCCCTTCCTTTTTTCATTAAAACTCTTGAAAAATTATACCAAACCTAAATGCAGTCCTATACATGGATGAATTGGTTATTACCAAAGGCTGCCATCTCACCAGTTTATTTAAAATATTTGCTTCAAATAACTACAGCAAAGTTATTTACTGCTGGCAGCTGACACTAACTAAACTGAATCCATGCTTTATGGCATTCTTCAAAGGTTCAAAACTACTTCCATAAATAACAACTCTACAACATCATTTTGTCATATTATGCATTTGCTACAGCTAATAGTATTTGTGTGAAGATACTTTGTTTTTCTCTCTGAAGTTAGAACTGTCCTTGGTTCCCACAAGACGGAACAGAGAAACCTTATTTGTGCTTGCAGGTACAAGATACCCAGCAGTAACTTTGTTAGTTCACTTCAGAAGGATGGCTAGTACCAATGTTAGCATGAAGAATGATCAAAGCCTGCTATTCAAATGGAAAGGAATGAGGGAGAAGATTACGCAAGTTAAAGACAAAAAAGCAAATAATCTGGCTTTTGTATTTTTGATGCTTCCACTTGCATTCACTGAACTTCTTTTGTATAGTAAGATTATATAAAGTAAGCCAGCTCTGTAGCATACAGTTACAAACGGCCGGAGTATGATGCAGGCAAGCTCAGTTTGCCTAACGGCTGAAGTGTCCCATGACAGCTGGGAAGAAAAGATGGGACGGAGTAGCTATTGCCACTCCCATCTTAGGGATGATGGAGGTGGCTTTGGCTCACACCTTTGGTGACACCTAGTGGGAATACTAGGTACAGCACTTGGAGCACACGCCTGTGAGCACTGTGCTCATGCACGTAGCCAACAAAGGATGCAGAGGCATGCTCTCTGAGGCCTGCAGCACCTGTGGATCTTGTATATTTGCTGAGAGTGCTCCTAGCGGGAAAGTAAACTACCCACCAGACCTGGAGGTTGACCCCACTCCCAACCACCTGACTCTCACCATAAAGGAAATAAAGGAGCTGGTGAGGGTTAGCCTCCAGGCAGGAACAAATGGGTTGCAGGATTCCTGCCTAGCCTGGAGAGGTCTGCCTCTCACTGTTAATGGAAAGAATGGATCAAACTGGATAAAGGTAATGGAGCCATCATGCAGCTTCAGTGGGGTATTTAAAAATTAGATTATTATATAAACTGTACTGTTAGTTTCATGGAGTTTTTTATTTTTTTTTTTGTTGTTACTTTGGGAACTTCATGTCCGTTTATTCAGAAAAAAAATATCTAACACTGACTGGAGTGCACTAAGTTTCATAATAAATGCTGATGTACTTTTTTTGGGCATGACAAACAGCGCTAGACTTCACAAACGTTCAGGCATAGCAAAGTACTTATTAGCACAATTCAGTGTTTATTCTATTATGGCTTAACAGAATTAAAAGGTTAAATGAAAACATGTCTTTTTATGCTTTTGGGAGATGCGCAAAAACAATTACTTGGGATATATATCTAGCCACATTACATTAGATTAGCACTTTGCTATGTTTAGAATGTCTACTAATGCCAGCCTAAGCTTTAACACTAGAAGACAACATAGTAGGCTTTCATGTATCTTCAATCATTTAAGATCATCAGCATTGATGGCATTGGCATAAAATCATAGAATTTCAGTAAAACATACATTTGTTACCATTCAATATGTGTCATGTGTCCCACGGTTTACTGATGTACACTAGACAGACATACACAAGGAATTTCCAGTAGAGATTCCATGGCAAGTGGCTTATGTCCGTCTCTTCTAATAATGTTCATCTGAATGTCAGCCACAGACCCTTTCACTCTGATAAACAGTAACCTATTTTTTCATCCTCACACCCCCTTTAAATACCTTTACATTTTCAAGTCTACAGAAAAGTGAACTCCATGGGTACAACATCTACCCACACTGCAAATGCATTACTATCCTTTCATATCATAGCTAAGTAGACATAGATGACTCATCCTATCTAAATTCACACAACAGCAAGTTTTCCTTTAGAAAGTTATTTATTCAAATACCTTCAACAAGTTAATAATCCAAACACTATGCTTCTGAAAAGAAAATTAAATGGTTGAGTCTAGGAAGCAAATTAATAACTTACACATAAAACAAACGGTGTAGGGAAAAAGGCATACCCTACCCTCAGGGGTGTGTGAACTTGGAGTGAAGACAATGAAGCTAGGATGCAGCCCCCCCACGCACTTGTGAGTATAAAGAGACATGCCCTGCAAGAAAAAAAAAATCATTGTGTCTCTGTTTAGGCTGAACATTTGATGTTGACCATTTAATGCTGCCCATTCAAAAGCTTGATGTTTGAATTGTTGCCTTTGTGAATAGTATTCCATTGAGCATCATACCCAGTAAATCATTCTTCGCTAAACCTACTATCCTTTCCAACTAACCTCCAAAATGTTCCCTTCTAACAGAGGTATGTCTGGGTGGTCGCTGGTCCACAATTCCTTGTTTATTTATGCTGTTACATTTTTAATCCATCTGTAATGTTTATATATCACTTGAATCTGAATAATTCATCTAATGTATCATCAAGAGCATCTACCTTCTCCATAAATACCTCCAGGTAGTCTATCAAGTTCTTAAGAGCAGTTTTTGTTTTCATCTCGTTTAGGACCTCATCCTCCAAAGTCAAGGCTTCATCTATCCAGCTACCCCGTTTTCTCCTCTTTTCCTTAACAACACAAACTCCTCTAATACACTCTTTCATTTGCGGTAAAATAAAGCAGTTATTAAGAACCGTAATTAACTCATTTACCACCTGCCCCACTGTCTCCTTCACTTCCATAGGGACAAGTCCACTCTTTTTTTTCTGTCTCCAACTATCTTCCAGTCAACATACATTCAAAATGCTTCATCCCTTTTCCTTTCCCCTGTCCCTCATAAAGTAATTCTCTGTCATTCATCCCTTGCTCACCAAGTGTGCCTTCGTCTTCCCTATCTCAAGTCAGACAACTCAATTTTTCCTTCTGAACCTTTTGTTCATAATATCTGCACCTAAAATACAATACATTCTTATCTGTTAATCTGATGCCTTATTCCAAACCCTGAAACTGTGTATCAAGGGATCTTTCACCTCCTGGGAAAAAAAATTGTTATAACTACTGCAAACAAGAAATTTATTCAGTTTTATTCAAACACCTAGTTTGATAGTGTTTACTGCCTCTCAGTTTAGTCCCCCAGCATGCAGAATTTACATATACTCGAGGTGCGGGTTACACAAAGAAAAAGAGATAAATGTGTCTGTGTGTGTGTGCATATATTAGCATAACACCCTTCAAAACATGTTCTTTTTTTTTACCTTGGGATTACTTAAGCTTACTATTCCTCCAGTTCATATATCCAGCTCCAGTGCTGAGGCACAGTGAGACAATTTAGGTTTAGGGTTAATGTGAATATAAAAAGGCTGAGCAATCAACCTCCCACTGCACTCCCGGTTTTAATATTTAATATCACCTGACCCATGAAATAACAGTTGTAGCTGCTCTAAACCTTTCCTATAACAGTAACAGTAACTTATTCTACAAAATCCTCAATATATTAACAGTTTTATAACCACCAGACATTCATTTTAGTGCTTCAGGGCATCCCACTACAATGTCCCTCTCGGTATGCCCCTGACAAAACTAAATGTTTTAAAATAAGACCAAAACCACATTGAATGTGCTAAAGGAATCAGCACCATAGTAACTCACAACAACTGCTTCCATCCTACAGGGACTTCTTCAGATCACAAGGAAAATCAATTAACAAAACAAGAAAATAATTCACTCATAAGTCATATTACATTTTGGTGTTTGCAGCTGTCTTCACTGAATTCATTTTTGGAGTGCTGTTGTACTCTGCTTGTTTTTCATTTTTTTAAGTGTTGTCCTACCAAGAAGTTGGTCCCGCTACAATGCTAAATGCACTGAAACAAACTTTAAATTTAGTGTTTAGGACCCAAGTACAAACAGTCGCAATCTGAAAACACTAAACCAATGCAATCATGAAGTAATGTTTACCGCTATGCCAGATGGAATTACAGTTTGAAAAGTGACAAAAATATTTATTCTAAAATGAGTAACTTTAACTAGTACCATAAACAAACATCAAATATCTACAGAATCTCCATGTGCTTAAGTGGCAGGACACAAAAAGAAGGAAAGTGATGAATAAAGGAATGTGTGTGTTTGCACGTTGCATGCACAGGGGGGGAGGGTTCAGTAATTCAATGAAAGAGTGATTTTTATCTGCTAAATTAAATTGTGAAACATGTCTTTAAATATGTTTTTTTATTCCTGTTAGATGTTACAGCCCTGTTTGTAGCATTAATTTTTATTTATTTTTTTCTTTAGGTGGGGTGAACATTCATCTAGCAAAAAACTCAAGACACTGCAAAAGGTTGAAAGTCATCAGTTTTCATTGCATAGCCTAACATTTTAATTTTTTTTAAGTTATTTCTTCAAAAACAAGCTTTGGTTTAAAATTCAACTCAAATGTTGTACAGTAATATCCAATGGTGGGACACTACTGGGGAATAATACACTACACAGAGGCATTCTGTGGCCTGATATAACAGGTAGATGGCCTCACAGCCTCTGGAAGGAATGTTATTCCCTAGTAATCCCCACCCTGGAGGGAAGTATTAAATTACCTTGCAAATTTTAAATATTAAAATAAACATTCTCTACAGTACTTTGATGAGATAGTGTTTTTTTGCAGTGTAATTTTCTCCATTTCTTTCATAAAAATCCAATTATTTGTTCCAGAGTGATCTAGGATGAAATTGACATATATAACTGAAACATGAATAGTAAAAACAAAACAAAACAAAAATCAGTAACTGTTTGAATCCTCAGGACCAGCTTTATCGAGTCCTGCGATGTAGAGACTGTATGGACTAAAATACAAACTTCTATGTACCTCACCTGAGATTGCCATTTCTCAAAATATTCCCTTTTTCCAGAAGTATGGTGATCTCAGAGTCTGTATGTATAAATTTGAGGGGTAGAAAGCAATGTTTGATATTCGCTCTTCATCTGCATTTTCATTTTTTTTTCAGCATATTGGGACTCGACATTTGGAGGGATGACATTTCAAAAGGAAGCCCAAAATGTCATTTCAGTGATCACTTTAAATGGTGGTGACAAACAGACCGAATACTTCAGAATGAGTCTGAAATTCTGGAAGAGGCTACGACGTATCACTTAAAAAAGCTGGTTAAGGAAGTAGCAGGGAACACGCTCTGAAGGGACGTAAATCCAGTACACAGTGTGGTTAAATCATGAGATGTGGCAGTAAAGTGTTCTACACTGGGATCTGAGATTAGTTCATGACGTGATCGTTCAAACTGGAATGTCATAAAAGTAATAGTAGTAAGAAAGGAAGAATTCATAAGCTTATACTGTAGGTAATGAGCTAAGAGATTTAGTATGCTTTTCTGCCCTCCCCATCCCAAGACTATAAAATGTAATGCAGTTGCTTATTGCAGAAGAGCACAATGTATAGATTTAGTTTGTTGATCTGGTTAATCCTACTAGGCCTATGGCCTATTTTCAGGGAAGACCCAAGATATTGCTCATACTAATTAGAGGAAATTTGACCAGGATGCCAGGGAAAATTCCTCTACTTTTTTTCTACAAGTGCATGGGATTTTTTTGTGGAGTTAACCATTCTCTTACACAGCATACAAGTTTTTGCTATGTTACCTGAGAAGTGGACCCATAATGCAACTGAAGTAAAGCAGTCTGTTTGCTGTCACAGTCTACTGATGTACTGTTCTGTAGAACTACAGTATGCAGTTTTACTTATAATACTGCCATTTGATAAATGCAACATTTTCTGTTCTGAGATTTTCTTAGACTTGGTATACTGAAGGAATATTTATTCCATGGGTAATAAAATGTGTTTTGTGGTAATGCAACATTCTCATATAGTTTTGCTTGCAAAAGAAAAGATGTTTTATAGCACTTATACCTTAATTTAATTATGACAGGAAAAAGAATATGTATAGGTTTGTATATATGGGTAACAAAGTTTGTCAAATGCTCCAAAATATTGAACTTTTTCATGGTGGCATTAGCGATCGAATAGCCGATTTTGGAATACTGATATTAATTTGTGAGATGTTCTGGTACAGCAGTGTCAGACTTTGCCCTTTCCCTGCTGTTATGTGATCTCATAGTTGGACTTAAGTAGTAGGGGTGTGGGGTGCAGTAGGGTTGTTTTCACTTTTGGTTTTTTTTTTTTTTTTGAGTTTCCGTTGATCTTGTATTGTTTGATCATTTTTTTTATTGACCATTAACACACTCAATCAAAATGAGACTGCATATGCCTCTCTGTGACATAATGAAATAATAGTGAAGATTGTGAACTGAACATGGGATACAAATAAGTTAGTTTGCTGCTTAATAAGTGGAAAAGTGATAGCTAGTTTAACATTCTTTTTTCTCCTGTGGCACTTGAATTTACTGCAGTGATTATTAGAACTTTTTTTTTTTTTTTTTTTTACTGGGCTCTCTCTGTGTATTAACATACCCTTTTGGAATGCTGATCGTTTTTCAACACATTTTCTAAGCAAGCAATAATGCCTGGTAGATGGGCATTACAGGGAAAAAACAGATCTCCTGGAGGAGGTTTGAGGCCCGACCCCCTCAGGTGAGGGCCTCTCCACCTCTAGAAAGTTGGTTATTTCCCTGTTACACCCACTCTGTAAGGCCATTATTTCACTTTGAACATGGGCTATCTATTAAATTATTTTGTATTTGTTTTACTATATATATATATATATATATATATATATATATATATAGTTCCCTATCAGAAGCCTGAAACACTATAAGCCTGAAAATCAAAATCCTGAAACCAAAAGCCTGAAAATTCAAAATCCCGAAAACCCAAAATCCTGAAACCACAAATAATGCTAATATGTCACTATAAAGACACTAATATCTACCAACTGACCCTGACCCTAACCCGAAGGTCCGTCACTATCGCACACTCACCTGACCTGCGCCCTAACCCTAACTCACTTAAACTGCCCCTAACCCCAATATTTGTCACTACTGCATACATGCCTAACCTGCGCCCTAACCCTAACTCACTTAAACCGCTCCTAACCCTAACATAAAACCAACCGCACACTTACCTGAACCCAACGCATGACCTAACACCACAGGGCGAACAATAGCAAAGCCACAATGACGTCAGTATGTCCATTTTGTGTTTTCAGGATTTTGAGTTTCAGGATTTTGGGTTTTCGGGATTTTGAATTTTCAGGCTTTTGGTTTCAGGATTTTGATTTTCAGGCTTATAGTGTTTCAGGCTTCTGATAGGGAACCATATATATATATATATATATATATATATATATATACATACATATATATATATATATATATATACATACATATATATATATATATACATACATATATATATATATATATACATACATATATATATATATATATATATATATATATATATATATATATATAATCTAAAATACTTTCTTTGCCTAATGTTTCAAAGTTGCTGCAGGATATGTAATTGCTGTTGAATGAAGAAGTTTACATACAAAATATCACACACATTACCCACTTAAACATGCACACACGACAGAAGCAAAGGCAGAGAGACAATATACATATAACTTACAAAACAGATGCAAAGGCAGAGAGACATCCTCATACATAAAAAGAAATTCAGACGCATAAACATATGTATACATAATGGAGAAGATAATATTGAATAAGTTATTGTCACAATTGGATAGTTTGGGACTTGAAACTATATATCAGCATGCATATGTTGAAAATAGATCTATTACCACCTGTAATAAAATGTTCTACAACAATATAAGAACAAGAACATTTGACAGTGTCATACACAAAACACTGATTAATAAATTAGAACAACTAGATATTGATGTACAATGGATAAGATGGATAACTGCATGACTTACAAATGGGACATGGCAAGCATCATACAGCAACTGGACAGGTAAAATCCTTGGTTACAGTCAGGGTATCCCACAGGGCTATGTCCTAGGCCCTTACTTGTTTAGATTGTACCTTTCAGACCTATCTTCTTCATCTGAGGTGTTCTATAGTCTATATGCAGATGACATGAAATTGGGTAAACTGATTACATGTGTTGCAGATAAGGCATGTCTGCAAAATAATTTGACTAAATTGACCATTTGGGCACAGGAGAATAATATGCTGATAAATACATCAAAAACTAAGCATATGAGATTTGGGAGACAAAATTGAAAGGTGAATATGTAATACAGCACACAGTGATTGAAACTGTAGACTCATTTAAGGACTTGGGTATATGGGTAGATCCAGCTTTGGGTTTTTCTTATCATATCAACCAATTGGTTAATGATAATTATAGAACTATAGATTGTATAAAAAGATTTATAAAATCTAGGAAATTTAAAATGATGAAGTCAGTGTTTATTATTTACATTAGACCCAAACTTGAGTATGGAATAACAATATGGAAACCCTATAAGAAAACAAGCATGAGTAAACTGGAAGGAGTACAGTGGAAATATACCAAGGGCATCCACAGATGTGAATATTTAAGTTATTATGAAAGCCTAAAATATCTGAACTTTTACAGTGTCTCTTATAGATATCTAAGAGGTGATCTTATTCAGGTATATAGGGCATTCAGTGACAACTACCTCTGGGAATGTTTGGGGTTATCAAAAAGTACTAGAGAATCATCAGATAACCGATGTAGAAGATTCCATAGGAATGAGAAGTGTACTAATTGGTTCTCTGACAGAGTAGCTGATGCTTGGAACAGACTACCAAATTACATTAAAGCAAGAACTAGTTTAGATATTTTTAAGAACAGCCTTGACGCTTATTATGGGAACAATTGTTTTGGTATATTAGCAAGCTAGAAGGGCATTAATGCCTATGCTTGAAATATCTGTATGTATGTAAGGTTGTACATACATACACAAAACTGAACACAAATATAGAGGACAAAGACACACACATATAAACAGAAACACACACACACACACACACACAAAATGAACCCACACTTTCTTGACTGTGTACACCTTAGATGTCCTACAGTGATCAAATGACTAAAGATGTACATAGCAGCAACACTGATATCAGACACAACCGCTGTAATGCAAAACAAGCCCCCCCCCCACAAACAGGCACACACACATATGCACAGACGTCCTTATAACTATTAGTACTGCACTTACATGCATTAGTTTTGCTTCATTTACCTTTTTCCATACCGATTAACTGTTAATTAGTGAGTAGAAGCAAAATGGAAGGTCGTAACTGCTTTTGGTAATCTAGCAATACAGTTACCTCCATTACTTCACGGTTCATTTTTTTTTTTTTTACCCATGCTCACTAAGCACAGTTTTTTAAAGAGCCATGTTTAGCGAGGGAAATGGTAAGTGCTTATAAATCCTGCTTCAGTTATATTCATTAGTTCAGTTTTATTTATTTATTTTTTGTCATGGTTGCTAAACATGGCATTTTCATGTAATCAAGATTATGATCATTTTTTTCCTGAGTACTTCACATTGATTTAATAAACACTGCTGTGAAACTGCACACCAGTACCCTGTTCGAGAAGTTTATACTCCAATATGATATTGTTTAATGATCTACCCATTTTCTAATACCCCTTAAAATGATTATCCTGCATTGTTTTACTTACCTTTTGCACAAAGAGATGCAGTGTTTACAAAAAATGCAGTGTTTAGAGCACAGTGGTGAATTTTCTCTCTGATCATTCATTTTGTGTGTGTGTGTGTGTGTGTGTGTGTGTGTAGATACACATTTTATTTACACAACGTTAATTATATCCTTCATAAAATTAGAAGTTTTATAGGCTAACATCTCAAAGAATTAAGGTAACTTTTATCCCCTGTAGTGCTAGATTAGGGATAGCATGAGTTTGTATCCACAGACCTTAACAGACACATCATCACACATGCAAGGAAAACCATCCATTAAGGTCTAGGGATGTATCACACAGTATCCTTTGGGTAACTTCACTAAGGGATGCTACACATACACACACATATATCTAGATCTATATATATATATATATATATATATATATATATATACACACATACATACATACACACACATATATGTATTGGCTGTAGCTTAATAAAAAGTTTACAAAGTCTTTTATTTAAAAATACAGACGAAATAGATAAGGAATGAAAGACACTGTAGTCCTTATGTCAGTAGGTGTCTTGATACAGGTGTGAAGTTCAGAAAATCACTTAGAAGTCAATTTAGACAAGTTGCCTTCTGTAACCATCACAGCTGTCAGTTTTGTATGCGAGAATTAGGGACCATTTTTAAGTAGTGCTATAATTCACTTAGAAAGTTAGCAGAATGAAAGAATTTCTATGACTACGAAGAATTACAAGTCTGCAACTAATGCTAGACAGTGACTGCAATCATCATTAGTTTGATTTAACTCTAAGTCAAAAGCAAAATCAAGTTGAGAGCTATGGTGACCATTAATATACAGTAGTGGAAACTGTTCTCTTCTTGTTTAATCAGAAGAGCAACGAGAAAGAAGCACTGACTTTCTTACCTCATTCCAGCAGATAACGTACTGCAAATCTGTTTGAATGCTTTAATCATTTAAGGACACTGTTTCAGTTTTACAGTACATCAGCTTGTCCATAATGAAATATCCTTCCATTACACGGATGCAGAAACCTCAGAATGTACAACATAACACAAAATCAAAAAATTATATTTCTGGGCCCTGGAAATACAATTCACTGTCTATAGCAATTTCTTTCTACGGAAAAAAATCACTGCAAAGCAAGTCTACAGATGTAAAGGTTAAATACAAGAAATTCTAAATGTAGCGCAACCGCAGGTGTAGCTGAAGTAAATATGGGTTCCTTTCTACCTGACTCTGGTGACAGCCCTTCTTTAGGCCCAACACCCCAAGGTGGCAAGTGATAACAGATTTTATTCTAGGTGACACTTTAGTTTTAAAGAGCAATAGTACAATAACAAACAAATTATTTCAACAATGCACCAGTTAAGACAGTGTGAGATATGCATGTAATGAAACCATACATTTACCCCCTTCCCCCAGAACTCAACAGAAAAGATCTTGACATTCAAACATGCACACAAAGGCAATATCAATGAGCAGTAAAAGCATTTATAATACAGCAATACAAACACGGAAAAAAATGCAAAGTCATTGAGGGGGGAAAAAGGGTTATAATACAACAGTACAGATATGAAAAAGATGCAATGTCACTGAGCAGTAAAGATTCTTGAAGGCAGCAGTACTAACACGAGCAAAATGCAATGTCACTGAACAATAAAGATTTATAATGCAACAATACAAATATGAGAAAATGCAATGTCATCTAGCAATAAAGTGTCTTTAAGGCAACAGTACTAACACCCTCTGTCCCCTAGATCAATCTAAACAAACAAACTATGACACTCTATTGTACCCAGTTCACTGGCCAGTGACTACTTACAGTCCTACTGCCGGCATGATGGGGCCCAAGGTTGGAGCTCATATGGATCCAAGCTATTTGTAATCCAGAAAGCATTTAGGGGGAATCCACAATCTTATAAAAGTATAAAAAAATGACGGCCAAAATCATCTCACCACTCCGTTGAGAATATCCCAATGACCAGGAACTGCAGTTCCTCCGACGAGAAAAATGGAAAATCACCCGCAAGAACTCTGGTAGTCCTCTATAGCATCTCTGCTCTAGGCCCAAATTTTCTTGCTGAAACATATGCAGGCGTGGAACTACTGGTTTCAGAACTTCTCTTCTTAATCCACAAAATACCATCATCCAGGCTTTCAGCAAGACACAGACACAAACTGCTACCTCACTTCTCTGTTCCAAAACACTAGAAGAAAACAAAATCCAGTCATGCTGCAAGGCCCTTTTCCCTTCAGCTTGTCTTTCAGTCTTCCCTCTTTCAGCTAGTGTTCCAGTCTCCTCTCTTTCACTTTCGAAATGTCTTTTATATTCCTGAAATGAGCTCCACCTTGTGGTATAATGGAAAACTGCAGCCTATTACTTCTACAATGAAATACAGTGGGAGCTACATAAATTTAGTGCAAGTATCCAGTAAATTTCTACACCTAGGCTTCTACTTAGTCCATCCATTTACCACATCAGATCTGTCTCCGGTCTTCATCATGATAAAGTCTGTACGTTCTTGAATATTACAAGTACAGCTAACTACAAGTAGTTAAATTCCTACTTGAGGTCATCAAAAAGCAGTCACATAACAATCCTTCAGCTACTGATGTAAGGCATGTAATTTGTTATACCACAAATAAGAAATTAATGGAAGAAAGAAGCATTGTTTTTAGGGAAGAGTGGAGTAAAAAAAAAAACAAAAAGAAAAAACAAAAAAAAGGAATGGAAAGAGGCACAGAAGGTGGCTATAATTTGGGCAAGAAGCATATGTGCGCAAGACGCAGTACAACTGTTAGTTTTGGGTATATGATAGTAACTTTAGAAATATGGATTGAGGGTAAAGGAAATTAATTAACTATGGCAGAAGAGAGGAATGAGACATGTGGGATGCTCAATACATTAGGAGTGCTACAGTCAAAAGTAGGCAAGGAGGTACTCAGACACTGAATCAAAAAAAAAAAAAACTTTAATTGAAGAAATTAATTTTTTTTGGGGTGGTGATTATGTACATGTGAAAAAAATTACAAAAGGAAAAGAGAGACTGACATAAGACCTTCAAACAATAATGCACCTTTTTAGGGCACACTACTAGAAAATTTGCTTAAACATAGCTCTTCTAATACTTAGTGTTAAAAGAGATCTCGTCTAATCTGATTAAATCCACTAACACAAAAGTCACTAAAATAGACTCTACAATTGCACATCCACAAAGAAGGGGCAAGTCTGTGGTAAATACAGTGCGAAGATGAACGATTTAACTGCACGGTGTCCACCATTACTACAAGGTTGTACATCCATGGAGTCAGCATATTTAAGAAAAATGGGTGTGGAGTGCATGGGGCTTGCCTCCCTGATTTCTACATTGTTCATTCAGTGTCAGTGGCTTCTGTGTTATGAGATCCAATCATTTGTCATGAATTCTTAAAATAAATGCATTCTTTCTCTCTACTGCATACTTTTGAGAGCACATAAGTGAATTACAATTCATTTAAACAACTTTGTCTCTCATTTGCCTGTTTAAAATAAGAAATCACAGCACACGACTGCGACATCACTTACTCCTCCCCAGAGTTGTTAGTATTACAACAATCTTTGATGCTAGGCAGACGATCAGGTCCAAGTGACCCCCCCCCCCACCTCCCCGTTCAAGCAGATTTAACTAACAACACATTAGGAAGAGGCACATATGGAATGTGTGTGGAATATAAACTTCACTGTACTGGTATCCCATGCTTTCTGTAAGGTGTCAGTATCTGTTCACTGAATGCTTGAACAATAATGGGTGCAGGTCACTGCTACTGACTAGTAATTTAAGGACAACATTTGGCAGACAGTGCCATAAAGTTAAATTAAGAAATGTTACGGTACAAGTCCAGTCATGCAGCACGGATAGTATCCACACTTCTCTTTGCCAGTGGTATATGGGCAATCTTCTAACACAAAACAACATGTGTACATGTTTACATATTAATGTAACATTAAAATCAAACAGCAGTATCAAGGCACGTAGCAGCAATACTACACGCTGGCTTAAGTTTATTGAATCTAGTATTCTTACAACTGCCTTCTGTCCCAACATTAACCAGATCTTATATGGTTTAACTGCCAAGCTCAAACAAAACTGAATACACACACACACACACACACACACACACACACACACACACACACACACACACACACACACACACAGTTAGCATACTTACTACCCTAAGTGAATATGTCGGATCTCAAAAAGCTATGTAAAATTAGACTGGGGTAGTAACTTAATGACAGATGCATATATGCCAAGTCTAACATAATGTTTCCATTGGCATTCAACATTCTGCCAGCGATTCTTCATCTGAAACTTCACTTTAGCATCTCCAACAGTCCCCCCACCCACACTGCATCACTTCTGTCACTGCATGTTGTTTTATAGAGGTAACAGTTACTACACACATTGTGACTGCTACATACTTAAGGCTAAGAATTCCCACGATGAAAGACAAAAATGTAGCAAGGCCGACTTATTGGAAACAATAATGCAATACATATAAACAGCACTTAAAACACAAATCACAAAGGGTTATTGAAAATGAAGTAATGATCACTAGGGCTTATCCAATAAAAAGTAAGAAAATTAGATGTTGCAGCTGAAGGCATATACCTCTCAACCATCCCCAATTTTGGATCAAACCTTTACTCTGTACTACCTAATGCCTCCTAAAATTAGCAAATTGTGAGAGAAAAGTTGGTGGATTAGACAAATAATGAAAATATATACAGTTATAAACCCCATTTACTTTATAAAATGCATGTTAATTCACATTCTCTCAACTTCTCCATGATACTGGAGGTAAGAAGTTGAAAGGTGCGACAAAGTAATACTACCTTTTACTTTTTCCCAATTGAAAAATGATTAGTGTCTTGCATGCTGAGGCACTTTAAACAAAAATTGTTGTAGTTTCTGCTTGCAAGTCGTGTGAAAGAAGGGTA
Organism: Protopterus annectens; assembly: GCF_019279795.1. NCBI lineage: Eukaryota > Metazoa > Chordata > Ceratodontiformes > Protopteridae > Protopterus > Protopterus annectens. The sequence continues at coordinate 1,474,618,351 of NC_056735.1, forward strand.
CCCAGAGAGTTGTAACAGTACTAGAAATAAGTGGGCTTAAAAAAAATTCCAAGCAGATTTACATATACTGACACACACAGGTAGATGAGAACTACTGAAAAAAGCAGCTCTAGGTATGTTGTGGGTGTTGAGAAGAGCACATTTAGCAAACAAACATCAATGACCGAAACAATACTCGTTTCATTAATTTTAACTATGCCCTGTTTTAGAAATAAGGTCCATTCCACACACGGTATTGAAAACCTTAAATATTTAGAGAAATTAAATGAAGTAATAGCCATCATACCTTTAACATAACTTTGGCAATGTTGATGTCTTCCCTTCATCTACTCCACATTTATCCATCCATCAACTTGTGCTGCAATCTTTACTGAATGCATACATCTGCAAAGACCAATTTCAGCCATAGATATATGTCCTGGGGACAGGAAGGCCTACCTTTAGCCCAGTGAGTGAGGGAAGATGACCGCTGTACCCCATGACTCATTCCAAGAGCATCTGCTGTGCAAGTGTTGCATCGCATACACACTGCATTTACTTATGACTTTTTTCCCCACAGAAACATCTTTATTAAATCACGTATGACACAGGCAATCTTATATTTATATAAATGAAATACAACATTGACACCACTTTAGTTGCAAAATTACATTACAGACACCACTGTAGTTGCAAACATTATACATCACTTATAATCTAGCCAGTCAGTGTCAGTTAAGTGTCATATGGCTCATTCAAATCTTGCCTCAAACCTCGTTCCTTATCTGCATATACTGTTCCCACAATTCCCATTTTTTCCTATGCAATTTGCTCCTTCCCTTTCCTAAAGATCCCAATTCCAGTTGTTTTCTCTCTGTTACTATATTTACTACTTTTAATAAAGTTGGTCTAGACTTTGATTTCCATTTTCTAGTAATTGATTCTTTGGCATGCACCATAATCAGATTCAGCAAGGTTTTACTATGTCTAGGCAATTACGATTCTGTATCACAGCTCAAAAAAAAATCATCTCACCAGTCAATCCAATCCGCTCACCCAGCATCTCTGACACAGCGGTCCGCAGGGAATCCCTAAACTCTGCCAGCTCACTACACTCCCAAAAAAATATGTTCCCAGCTGCCTCTTTCCTGCCCGTCACACCTCCAACATTTGCTATCCACCTGAAGAAAAATTCTTTGTAATCTACTTGGGCTATAAAAATACCTATGCAAACACTTCCAGGCAAAGATCCTAAATCTTCTAGACTTTGTTGCATATTTGGGAGATGCACATATACCCCCCTCCCCATTGTCTCTCTGTGAATTGCTTATCCAATCTCTCTTCCCAATCCTTTCTTAGCTCCTCTGATTGATTCTTAAAATTATCATGTAATATTTTATAAGCTCTACTAATTATTCTTTTTTTAACAACAGCTTCTGTTCTAGATTCTATTAAAAACTTTACCAGTGGTGGTCTTTCATTTAAGAGCCCGATATTTCTTTCTCTTTACATATACTCTGATATCAGTCCTTGATAGGAAAGGCAATCTCTAACCTGCAGTTCAAATAAATTCTTGGTCTCTTCACATTCTATTACCTTTCCCTTTCTAGTTATTCACTCCCAATACCTTGAGTCCCATTGCCAGTTTTCTCCAATAAATTCCAGCCCCCCTCTTGCCTATTATCCGTCTCCCTAACCACAGTTATCCCTATCGGCAGAATCTGTTTTCCCCATTCTAGTACTGGTTTGGTTCTTAGAATACTCCCTGCTATTTTATGAATATAATACTCTATATGATTTTTGTTGTTCTCCTTAAGATTCTGCATCCAAAATCCCAATCTCTCCTTATTTCTTGAGCTTCCCCCATATCATCATCATTTCTTTCCACTTTGAATTATAGTTTTCTGCTTGTGCTATATACAAGAGCCTTAACTATGTTGCTCTAAAATACCCCCTCAAATTGAGTAATCCTAGTCTGCCTTGTTCGATTGGAAGAATCATTTTATACCACTTGACGTTTCCTGTCTTCCCTTCCTAGATAAAATCCTTCAACTCTTTTTTTAATTGCTATCCACAGCTTCTCCTCTGGTTGATAAAAATATGCCTGACTGGTGTATAAGACTAAAGGGACTAAAACATTTTAATTGCTTGGATCTTAGTATCCATAGCCATATAACAAAGCTTCCAGTTTCTCAATTTTTGTATTATCTTCTGTTTAGTCTCTTCCCACATATCTTTAGCTGCCAGAACAGAGCCATTTCTAATCCATACTCCCAAATACTTCATTTTATCATGTCCCCATAAATACGGATATTGTTGGATCAATTCATGTGTGGGTACATAATTAACCACTATTGCCTTTTTTTTAGCTTCATTAATTTTGTACCCCAAACTGTCTTAAAATATTCCACAACACTGTAATGTCCCTTTCTCATTTTGTCATGTATAAAATAATATCATCTGCAAATAGAGTCAGCTTTTCCTGACTACCATGCCAATTATATCCTTGAATTTCTGAATCCCTTATTTTCTTTGCAAATGGTTCTAAACATAATGCAAACAACAAAGAGGAAAGCGGACAACCCTGCTGGTTCCTCTACTCAAGCATAAGCTATCAGACAGGACCCTACCCACTTTAATTTTCGTCTCTGATCCCTTATATATATATTTAATATATACATAATATATATATATATATATATATATATATATAAATATATATAATATATATATATATATATATATATATATATATATATATATATAATTTTATATATATATATATATATATATATATATATATATATAGTCCTAATCAACCTTATAATATCAGGGAAAGCAAATGCTTCCATTGCCCTGCTCAAGAAGTCCCAGTCCACTCTGTCAAATGCTTTCTCTGCATCCAGACCCACCAAAATAACAGTGGTATTTTCTTACATTCTGCTTCCCTCTGGAGCATCAATGTTCTGTTAATATTGTCAAATGTTTGCCTCCCCTCCACAAATGACACTGATCAATATCTATCAATTTTGGTATCACTTTTACAATTCTTTTAGCCATTACAGACATAAACACTTTATAATCATGGTTTAGTATTGAAATGGGCCTGTATGAAGCTGGAGCCAACAGATATTTACCCTCTTTAGGTATTACAGTTACCACCACTTTCTTCCAGGAGTCTGGTACTTCTCCTCCTCTTAAAATACTGTTAAACAAAACCTTCCAGATCTTTATCAATTTTTTCCCCTCCTAGCTTCCAAACTTCCACAGGAATACCATCTATTCCTGGAGACTTTCCTATATATTGGTTACACATAGCCATTTTTATCTCATCTCCTTTTATCCTAACTGCTAGTAATTGAGCCTCATCTACCTGTAACCTTGGCATACTGAATTCTTCCATAAACATTTCCATTTGTACCTTTTCTTGATTTCCACATTTCTCTGCTTTATACAAACTTCCATAAAATTTCCAAACTATTTCTAATACGTCCACAGGATTTATCTTCTTTGTTACAGGCTCCCAAAGCTTGGTGACAAGCCCTTTCCACTTCCTGTTGCCGGAGTTGTGCCAAAAGTTTTTGTGCTCTAGAATTATTATCAAAAAACAGTTGCTTAACAGCAATCTTTCCAAACTCATGCATATTATTTCAGTAATCCGTTATTTTCTGTTTAGCATTCTGCAGTTGCTCCTTTTCTTGTTCTGAGAGATTCCCCCTATTTTGCAATACTTTAACATTTGTCAGTCCCTCTAAATAATTCTTGTTACTTCTTAACATCTCCCTTTCCTTATTTCCACCCTAGTTTTAAACTCCACTTTAATTTTATCCCACTCCCTAGTTACATTTTCAGAAGAGATTTCCATCTCCTCTAATAGCTCCTGAAATAATTCCAAAACCCATTCCTTAAATTCCTCTCTTTTCAACCGATAGGTGGGAAAGCGCCAGTGTCTCATTTTTATTTCCATGCATTTTTTTTTTAGTTAGTATTGGCGCATGATCTGAAATAGTTATTGGGTGCATTTCAAGACATTCAATTAAATGCACATGTTCCTGGGAGATATAAATTCTAGCTAGCCTAGCCTGGTTTTTGTATCTTGGAGAATAATATCTAAATTCACTCTGAACTCCTAATACTGAATGCGCATCTTCCATGCCAAACATATTCATAAATTTCTTCAAAAAGCTACACTCCTTTGTTATATTTTCATTTCTAGGTCCCCCAGGCACATTTTCACTGTTGCAAACCAAATTCCAGTCTCCACCTGTAAGTAATATCCCTTGCTGAAAGCTGATTATTTCTCCCAGAATCTTCTTAAGCTCCATTATAGCAGCTTTAGGTGGAATGTAAATGCATGCCATTGTAATCCTCCCTCCTTACCAGTAGCCACTTAGTACTATACATCTTCCATTATTATTTTTTTTCCCTCCTCTATCACTCTTGCAATTAATATAAGTATTCCTCTTTTCCTTTGCCCCAGATATTCTGCTGAATAACAATCCTGAAAACCTTTCTTTATCAAATTCAAGTTCATTTCTTTCCAGGTGTGTCTCCTGTAGCAGAGCTATTTGCACTCTATATTTTTAACATAGTTCATTTGTCTTTCTATTTTATATTTATTTGGAAGACCATTCAGATTGAAAGACATTACAGAAAGCATGATTTTCTTATATAGTTACTATTACCACCTTTTATGTATAACTGTTTTTTGTTAAATATCTAGTTCCAATTTTTATGTTACATGCATATACAGTGCAATGAAAAAATATTTGCCCCCTTCCTGATTTCTTCTTATTTTGCATGTTTGTCGCACCTGAATGTTTCAGATCATCAAACAAATATAAATATTAGACAAAGATAACCCAAGTAAACACAAAATGCAGTTTTTAAGTAATGATTTTATTTATTTAGGGAAAAAAAACTATCCAAACCTACATGGCCCTATGTGAAAAAGTAATTGCCCCCTAAACCTAATAACTGGTTGTGACACCCTTAGCAGCAACAACTGCAGTTAAGTATTTGTGATAACTGGCAATGAGTCTTTCACATTGCTGTTGAGGAATTTTGGCCCACTCTTTGCAGAATTGTTTTAATTCAGCCATATTGGAGGGTTTCCGAGCATGAACCGCCTTTTTTAAGGTCATGCCACAGCATCTCAATTGGATTCAAGTCCAGACTCTGACTAGGCCACTCCAAAACCTTCATTTTGTTTTTTTAAGCCATTCAGAAGTGGACTTGCTTGTGTGTTTTGGATCATTGTCCTGCTGTAGAACACAAGTGCGCTTCAGCTTCAGGTCATGAACTGATGGCCAGACATTTTCCTTCAGGATTGTTTTGGTAGAGAGCAGAATTCATGGTTCTATCAATCACAGCAAGTCATCCAGGTCCAGAAGCAGCAAAGCAGCCCCAGATCATCACACTACCACCACCATGTTTGACTGTTGGCATGATGTTCTTTTTCTGAAATGCTGTGTTATTTTTATGCCAGATGTAACAGGACACACACCTCCCAAAAAGTTCAATTTTTATTTCGTCAGTCCACAGAATATTTTCCCAAAAGTCTTGGGGATCATCAAGATGTTTATTGGCAAAAGTGAGACAGGCCTTTATGCTCTTTTTGGTCAGCAGTGGTTTTCACCTTGGAACTCTGCCATGCATGCCATTTTTGCCCAGTCTCTTTCTTATGGCTGAGTCATGAACACTGACCTTAACTGACGCAAGTGAGGCCTGCAGTTCTTTAGCTGTTGTTCTGGGGTTCTTTTGTGACCTCTTGGATGAGTCGTCGCTGCACTCTTGGGGTAATTTTTGTTGGCCGGCCACTCCTGGGAAGGTTCACCACTGTTCCATGTTTTCTCCATTTGTGGATAATGGCTCTCACTGTGGTTCGCTGGAGTCGCAAAGCTTTAGAAATGGCTTTGTAACATTTTCCAGTCTGTCAATTACTTTGTTTCTCATCTGTTCCAGAATTTCTTTAGATTGCGGCATGATGTTTTCCTTTTTGGGACCTTTTAGCCTACTTCACTTTGTCTGACAGGTTCTACTTAAGTGATCTCTTATTTCAACAGGTCTGGCAGTAATCAAGGCTGGGTGTGGCTAGTGAAATTGAACTCAAATTTCCCAAAAATGTGATTAACCACAGTTACTTCATGACTTCACAAGGGGGGCAATTACTTTTTCACATAGGGCCATGTAGGTTTGGATAGTTTTTTCCTTAAATAAAATCATCACGTAAAAACTGCATTTTGTGTTTACTTGGGTTATCTTTGTCTAATATTTAAATTTGTTTGATGATTTGAAACATTTAAGTGTGATAAACATGCAAAAAAAAAAAAAGAAATCAGGAAGGGGCAAATACTTTTTCATTGCACTGTACTGTTCGGCAGGTTAGTCTTTTATACACTTGTTTCTTGTCATATCCATTTCAGCCTATGCCACATCTTACATAACTTTTTGTTCTTTTTCAAAAGCTTTCAAACAGAGCAAACAAACCTCCCCCACAAAATCTATCAACTTAATAATAACACACAACTATGTACATCTTCAAATCTTGAAGTTTTTGCTTCCTAATAACAACAAAAGTTCTAAGTTGATAGCCACACAGACAGGCAGAGTTAACCAAAAAGAAAGGTTAGCCATACTAAAACACATGGTACAGCCTGTGCTACTAGTAAGTGTTGATTTCATCTATCTTTATAGCTCTCCCAGCTGAGTAAACACTTTCTCCAAGCCATTTTTCTGTATCAAATTGTCGTCTAGTGCCATGCAAACCAAACACAAAACTTCTCTGGATACCTTGTTTACCAGAAAAAAAGACATAATATTCAATATTCTTTTTAATTTACATCCTTGTAAACTTGTTACTGGATAATGCATAGGGTCTTAACCCAGTCATTTCCCTATGCAAGCATGGGAAAAAGCACACTGATTTTTCTTTTGCCATACTCTCTCTCAACCAGACCTTTCCTATCTCCCACCTTCAACTCCCTCCCTTTATTTTTTATTTATTTTTTTTACATTGCAGCGCCTACATTTCTTAAAACTGAACAAAGAAAAAGAGAGAAGGGAGAAAAGGAAAAAAAAAAAAACAAATGCACTGGTTTATATTAGTATCCCCATTGCATTTCCAAAAAGAGAGAACTTTACATCAAGTCTAATTGGGCTTATCTTCCCTTTAAAGCTCTCCCAGCTGGGAAAACCTCTGATTGCTTCTAGAGAACATTATGTCCTAGCCAAATGTCTCTTTTGTTTCTCCCTTGGTCAATCCCCTTTTACCAGACTGTCTCCAGTTTCTTTTTATGAGATTGTCTCCATGGAGACATGAGAACCAGACAGCCAGTTTTTCTTTATCAGATTGTTTTCTTGGAAATATGAAGACCAACTGCAGAATTGCTACTAAGTATACATGCATTTGCTACAAAAAAAGCTCATAATATTCAATATTCTTATTCATTTACTTGCTCTCTCCTAAAACTAATAAATCTAAGGTCGTTAGTCTAGTCATTTCCCCATTCAAGAATGAGAAAAAACACACCAACAAGAAGAGAGAGAGAGGAGGGGAGAAAAATAAAAATAAAACAACAGCATCTGTTTACAATCCCCATTACACATAAAAATAGCATGCAAAGAAAACCATGCACCACAAATACAGTACTATTAAGAAAAGAAAATGTTTACTTACAGTTCGAAACTAATAAATCTAAGGTCGTTAGTCTAGTCATTTCCCCATTCAAGAATGAGAAAAAACACACCAACAAGAAGAGAGAGAGAGGAGGGGAGAAAAATAAAAATAAAACAACAGCATCTGTTTACAATCCCCATTACACATAAAAATAGCATGCAAAGAAAACCATGCACCACAAATACAGTACTATTAAGAAAAGAAAATGTTTACTTACAGTTCGCTTTCTCCCCTTTCTTCCCCTTCCCAAAGCATTTTTCCAAACATTAACATGAAGTAGGGCATATACTTTAGAGTCCACCATAAGTCAAACACATTTTGAAAAAGTCCAATATTTCCAGATTTTCTTGATCTGTCATATTTCAAACACATAATTATTACACTGTAATCCCAAAGTAAGTTACTGGTTTTATTGCTATTCTTCTCCATCACCCAAATCCTGTCTCTGCTTCATTTCCAACATACTCTCGATTCTTCTAGTCAACTCTCATGCTCCCTTCCTTCTCTCCAACATTTTTCATTGAAATACTGGAATAGTTTTCACAGGTACAGTCTATCTGTGGTCTTTATTACCAGAAGAACAAGAAGCAGAATCTCCTTCTGTTTCACAGCTAACTTTTTGTTGAACAAACTTTTGTATTTTCTGGTTAGCATGTACTTTATCAAAAATTATTTTGTTTTCCAGGGAAGAACATCTGAAAGACAGCTGGATACAGCAGTTTGAATCTCACACCTGCATCTTGACATGCCCTGAATTGTGGAATGAATTCATTCCTCCTCTGCATGGTGTACAATGAGCAATAATTCTCCCCAAACACTCTGCTGTCTCCCACTTTTAGTATTTTGTCCTGCCAGAGTTTTGTTGGAACCAACTCCTTCTGCTGGTAAGATTGCATCTTTACTATTAAAGGTCTAGGTTGCTTCCTTATAGCTAGGTTTGGAGCATAGACACGATGTGCCCTTTCAACTAACAACTCCTGCTGTGGAATACCAGTCCAGCTGCTTATTTGTGCTTTCATAAAATGAATGCAGTCTGTTTCTTCCAGCTTCTCTGGTATAGCTGAAAATCTCAGGTTTTCCCTACTGCTCTGTCCTCTAATTCTATTATTTTTTAAAACATCTTTTCCTGAGCAGTTTCATATTCAGCCAGCCTTTTCTTCATTTTGACTTCTGATTTTTGCAGCTTTATCATCTCATCTGAATATCTGTTTAAAGCTTCTTCCATTTTTTTCCAGCCTTTTGTTGTTTGTGTTGATATACTCCATCAGTGTTTTGTTTATTTTAACCAGGCCTGTATGCAGTTGTCTTGCAACTTCCTGTAGGTTACTGGAAGTCATGTCTGAAGGTTGCATTGCGTTTGGCCGAACAGCTGCAGAACTTTCCACAGTCAGTATGTTTTCCTCACTTTTTTAGCTGATTTTTTTCCAGGTCTTCTGTATTTCTTTATTGCTGGCATCCAGGCAGTGCACTTACTAGCCAATTACTGAAATTTACCCATAAACACAAGTGTACTGAGCTTCTCTGCTGAGTTTCTGTTTTTACACTGGAAGAGTAGAAACGAGCTGTTACTCAATGTGCAGCCATCTTGGAAGCACATTTACTCTACACTTTTGTAAGTCTGTAAAAGATCAAATCACTTACAATGTAAATGAAAGCAGTAAGTTACTAAATTACACCTTTTGCTCCAGGACAACAATTCTGATGAAGGGTTTCAGAAGAAGCCAGGCTTGGATTCATCCTTGGATTCTAGATATCCCATCTTCTGTCTTTTATTCTCTTGTCTGGAATCTTTGATGGACAAAGAGGTGGTCAGTACACTGTAGCCCTGCAGTATCTTTAAGCACTGGACAATAATGAGGGCCTCAAGCTTCACTCACTGACATCAGTGAGTCACAGGGCTCACATGCTGGCACTAACCACAGCCAAAGATATTGTAATTCAATCCCAAGAAAGAAAGGGAATGTATGTAGCCTTACTCAAGGACTGGTAAATGCAACTATATTTGAAACAACAGTCTGCTTTAGGCACTGAAGAAAGACATTTTCAGTGATGCCTGGGCAGGAGGTATAACTGCATGAACCTCAAGAAACCCTGGGGATTCTGAGGAACATACATATCCCTTAGCATGGGTGTAGGGATGGTAAAAATGAACTGCAAGGAGATACATAAATCTTGAGTACATAGCTTGAGAATTGTTATGAAAAGCACGTGAGAAAGTGCCCAAGTGTTCCATGTCCATTAGAGGGCCCTTTGTGATGCAAGAGCTAAATATTGGGCTTATAAGGTCAAATTGTAAACAAAAAGAGTACATGATCCTAGCAGCTTTAAATCGTTAATACAGTGTCCCATTTGCAGGATACAAAATCAGAATAGAATCAACAGAAAGCACAGCCTTATCATGCAGCACTCTGATAAAAAGGTGTTTCTGGAGAACTACCATACAAAGCAACACACACAGGACGGCAGTGACATTACAAGCCAGTATGGGGTGGCGGCAGCCTTTTGGTACCTTAACCACACACATCTCCTTGCACAGCTGAGTAGATCACTCTGTATGAAGGATCGTGGTTGGTAATAATTACCCACAACACTAGAGAAGGTTAGATCTGCTCTGCAGAAGAAGACTGTTTTGGGATTTTTATTTTTCAGCTAAATACATATGAAGAAAGCAAATGATTTAAGAATAAGATGTAGCCAGCCTTACTGGATTTGAATTTCACATCTACCTAATGTACATAATTTGTGCATCCTGAGCAAGTCACATAAACAGTTCCTTGGTAAACCATACAAACAAAAATGGCAGTTGTCCCTAATGGGGATTACTCACATAATATTTTACAAGTCAAACTTCATCGCGATTAGAACGTTCCTGCAGGGTGACATAGCAGATTAGCGGTTAGTGCTGCTGCCTCACAATGCTTATTTCTCAGCTTGGCTGCCTTATGTATGGGGTTTGTACATCATTCCAGTGTCTGTAAGGTTTTGACCCCATTCTGTAGTTTCTTTTCACTACATAAACACATGCCATAGGTGAAATGGTGATTCTTTAAATTGCCGTAGGTTTGCATGATGTGTGTCTGTATATGTGTGTGCATTGTGAGATGGTTTTTCAACCCATTAAGGATGCGCTCCTATTTCTCTTGCCCAATGAGTGCAAGGATAAGCACCATCTTCCCTGCAACCCTGTACTGAATTAAGCAGGTAACTGAAGAATGAATGAATGGCCCATAAGCTGAAGTGCTATTTAATGAAATGCACCAACACTAGCCATATATCTGTGCAACCAGACAAAACCAGGCTATGAAAATACACACACAAAAAGAAAAAAAAAACTAAAAGAACCCACACTTTAAATTTTAAACTGTCCAAAATCTTACTTAGTCCATATTGCACAGCATATTAATTTCTGATCAAATTAATACAGTCAAATGTTTATGTACATAATGTTCATCAACGAGAAAGTACAGTTGCTTAAGTAAACTTACCGTAACAGAAGATGTTTGAATGATCACTACTGCATTAGCCTTAGCTATATGGGTTATATCCTGCTAAGGATATAAAGTACAGTTGTGTACACTTACCATAAATGTAAATGTTCGAGTGTATTCACTGTTGCAGTCATTACATTTGGGTTATCTGCCTGCAGGTAGCCCTCAGCCGGCCTGAATATCAAAGTCTTGGATTCCTGCATTGGATGCTGTCTCTCCTTCCATGACGTCAGGTCATCAGGGGGTATAAAACATGCAGCCAACGCCATTACATCAGTTTTTCTTGCCCCAGAAGTCAGGTGCCCCCATAATGGAAAGCAATTATATGTTAGGTTACACCTCCAACAAAAAGCAAATACACCAGAAAGCTGAAATACACTAAACAAGAAGAAATGTATAGCCAACAGAAGTCAGGGGGCTGGAGGGAGGGTAACCAGGACTGCAAGAGTGAATACACTCAAACATCTACATTTATGGTAAGTGTACACAACTGTACTATGTTCTTCGTGTTTCACTGTTGCAGTCATTACATTTGGGTTGATTCCCAAAGCTGCAAAAGGGAGGAGGAAGTTAGAGAGCATTAGGACCAGCTATTAAGCCCTGCAAAACTGCAGTGGCAAAACCAGCTCTGGATTTAGAAAAAAATAGGCATGTGGTAATGCTTGGTGAAGGTATGTACAGAGCTCCAAATAGCAGCTTCTGGGATGTCCCTGGTAGGGACACCTCTGAGAAAGGCTGTAGAGGTAGATGCAGCCCTGGTGGAATGTGATCTTATCCCCTGTGGGGTAGGTTTTCCATGATGCTTATAGCAGAAATTAATGCAATGGGTTATCCACTTAGAAATGGTTTGCTTTGAAATGGCCTTCCCCTCTGCCCCTGCAGCAAAGCCAACCAGCAGCTGTTCAGATTTTCTGAGAGGTTTAGTCCTGTCCAAATAAAATCTAAGTTGCTTGTGCACGTCCAAAGAATGCAGTATTCGTTCTCCTTTGTTTTTGTGGATTTGGGAAAAAAGTAGGCAAATGAATGGACTGATTAAGGACCACACTAGACACCACCTTGGGCTTAAAGGAAGGATTGGTCCTGAGGGACACCCTGTCGGCATGGAAGATGATGAATGGCTCCACTGCCATGAGGGCCTGTAATTCAGACACTCTTTTTGCTGAAGTGATGGCTAGAAGGAAGGCTGTTTTCCAAGAAAGGAATTTCAACTCTGCAGTTGCAGCTCGCTCAAAAGGAGGTAGAGTGAGCTTTTCCAATACAAAGTTAAGGTCCCAGGATGGAGTAGGGGCTCTCCTGGGTGGTCTTAAACTTTTGGCCCCTCTGAGGTATTGCTTTAGCAGGGGGTGAGAGAAGAGGGGTGGTTCAGTATTATAATGAGCTGAAATGGCAGAGGCATGAATTTTAATTGACAAGAAGAAAAGGCCCTTGTGGAGCATCTCTGCTAAGTACTGAAGAATATGCGGTAAGCTGGGCAGTGCTTGTGCCCACCCCCCCTGAGTCTGGCTCCAGGAACAGTATCTTTTCCACTTTTCAGCATAGGATTTTCTAGTACTAGGCCTCCTTGCCTCCACAATGACATCTAGCACCTGCTTACTGAGGGATGTTATTGGAGAGCTCAAGGAATTAGCCAGGCTGCAAGTTCAGGATTTGAAGTTGAGGGTGCAGAATCTGGCCCTCCTGCTGGAACAGCAGGGAAGGGGTCTGAGGCAGGTCCATGGTTTCAGCAGTGACATACTGCGCAAGAGGGGGTACCAGTGTTGGCGTGGCCAGTCTGATGCAATCAGTATTGTCCTTGGTTTGTCCTGTTTGATCTTTAGCAGAACCTTCGAGAGGAGAAGTAGAGGGGGAAAGGCATAAACTGAGAGATTTTCCCAGGTGAAGGACAGGGCATTCACTTTACAAGCTTGACTGTGGGAAGTCCTTGTGCAGAATTTGTCCAATTGGTAGTTTTGAGGGGAGTCAAACAGGTCTATCTCTGGATTCCCCCATTTGTTTCTCAAAAGGTTGAATATCTTTGGCTCCAGTTTCCACTCGTGTGGGTCCATGAGATTTCTGCTTAGATCGTCTGCCAGTGAATTTAGCTTGCCTGGCAGGAATTGAGTTTGTAGGTGCACTTGTTAGCTCAAGGCTGTGTTCCACAGAGCCATGGCTAGTCTGCAGAAAGGGTACGAGTGGGTTCCCCCCTGTTTGTTTATGTACCACATAACAGTGGTGTTGTCTGTCTTTACCAATAATTGTAATGGAAGAATGTGGTCCTTGAAGGCTGTCAGGGAATTCTGTACAGCTAACATTTCTTTTTGATTGATATGCAGGTGCATCTGACTCGGGTTCCATTTGCCCTGAATGCACTGCCCTGCCAAGTAAGCGCCCCGTGCATAGTCTGATGCATCTGTTGTTAGGGTTTGGGCGGCAGGGGGTAGAGTGAATGGCAGCCCCTTGTTGTGGTAGCAGGCCTCTGCCCACCAAAGGAACTCTGTCTTTATGCAAGGAATGATAGGAATCATTGATTCCAGGTCCTGCGAATGTTGACACCATAGACTTTTTAGATATCACTGTAGTTTCCTCATATGCAGTCTTGCATATGGAATTAGTAGAATGCAAGAGGTCATGAACCCCAGGGCTTGCAGGATTTTCCTTGCAGACAGCTGGGTCTTTGTGGCCAGTAGTCTGAAGTAGGCTGTCAAATAAACCTGTTTCTCTGGCGTGAGGTAAGCCATCTGGGAAGTTGTGTTCAAGCTTGCTCCCAGTAATACAATCTGTTTGCAGGGTACTAGATGAGATTTCTTTTCATTTATGGTGTACCCCAGCGAGTTTAGAAGTTTCTTTACAAATGCCAGATGTTTTAGTAGCATGTCCTGGCTTTCTGCCTGAATTAGACTTTTCTTTGCCTGTAAATGCAATGGCTGGAGCTAGACACTTTGTGAATACCCTGGGCGCAGTAGATAAGCCAAAGGGAAGTGCAGAAAACTGTTCTAAAGCGTAGGTATTTCCTGCAAGATTCCCTTATTGG